>NC_057811.1:443622711-443671726 GCF_018294505.1 Triticum aestivum | reverse complement strand
AACGAGTTTTTTCAGCAATAACAGAGTACATAGAACAAATGCAGATCAGAATAGAGAATAAACTAAACTGAAAAGAGAAATAACTGAGGTTAATATAAGTAGCAATGCACACAAAACTAAACATGGCATAGGCAGCGGAATATCAGAGTGCTCAAAATCGTCTTCGTAACGATCACAGCGAAATAAGACGGGGAGAAGTTCTTCGAACGCATGCATGTTACATAAGTAAATGAGTTCGATAAAGTAAAAAACCCTATAAGCTTAACGAAGACATAGATTTGTTCGACCAGTCCGAGTTGCTGGCACAACTCTATGAATTGTTTGGAGGGGCCGAGATTAAACTCGGAAGACAATGTCTTTATCCTATATTCCTTGAGATAAAGTCACTTAGACTTCACTCAGTCACTCGTGATAGATCTTCGATGTAGATCTCCGAGACCTTCACAGACTTGTTCTTCGGTTGCCCACAATTACCATCAGGCTCTTAGAACAGACACCTAACCGTCTAGTGGATGCACGACCCACAATAGTAATAGGTTAAGTTAAGTCTCAGCTAGTTCCTCAGTGTTGCCAACAATAATAGGTTAAGTTAAGTCTCAGCTAGTTCTTCAGTGATGCTTAATCACTTAGGGCATTTCTAACCGATCTCTAATCCGGCCGTAAGCAAGTAAATTTGGCTCTCTTTTTTCTCCTCTAAACCGCACCTAGCCGATCTCTTATAACCGTTAGTGGAGTAAAAAATTTACTCCATCCCTAATCTTCTCCTTATATTTACTCCGGCTCGCGGCGGCCCAGTAAAAATTCCCCACTCTCCCTTCCTCTTCCCCGCCTCCTCTTCTCCCCATCGCCCCACGCCGGCACGACCCCCGCCCTGATCCGCCGCCCTCCCTCCTCCCGATGGCCGGACGCGGTGGCCGCCGGTCCCCTCCACCGATCCGCAGCGCGCCGCCACGCCCATGGGTCGTCGTCCGCGGCTGCTTCCTCGAGCCGCCGCCACTCGGTCGATAGCCCGCCGCCGCGCCCCTCACGCGGTTTGAGGACTTCTCGAACCTCCCTCCGTCACGGCCGCCGACAAGGAACTACATGGGCGTCCGATGGCGGTCGTGGGGGACGTGGGCGGACGAAATCACGGACCTCAAGACCCACAAGCGGAAGTGGGTCGGCTCGTTCCACACCGCCGCGCGAGCTCGCGGCCATGTAATACGACCGGTGGCAGGCTGCGTTCCACGGCCGCGCGCTGCTCAACTTTTCGTTTGGTATGGCTCCGGACCGCTTGGATGACGCGTGAGGACAGGGAGGCGAGGGAACGCCTCCAGGCCGAGGCCGCCGCCGAGGCCTACATGGATGAGCTCTGCCTGCAGTACCCGGAGCGAGTGATCTTCGCCGTCAATGACGGCCAAGTTATCGTCATCTCTGACTACGAGGGCGGCAACGCGGGCAGCGAGCTGGGCGGCGACGATGGCACCGGTCCGGACCCAGCTCTCACCAAGGGTGGCCTCACCCGGAAGGATTGGCTCGACATCCATTTCGGCCGAAACTAGTTTAATTTTAGTTTTAGTTTAAATTTATGTTTAACGTTTGGTTCCGAGAACTTTTTGTGTTGAACTTATGTTTAAATGCATCCTCTTTCGGTGCAAATTTGATTGAATTTGTGCAAATTGAGTTATACTCTGCTAACTTTAGGGGATCGGCTAGGTGCGGCGAAATTTTAGTGGAGTACATATACTCCACTAAGGTATATACTCCGCTAACTTTCAAGGGATCGATTAGAAATGCTCTTAGCAGGTTTTAGGCTTTGCGGTTGTTCTCTCTTAGGATTCTCAAAATCTCTTTGGGGAGGATGGGTTGCTCTGACAAGCTCTTGTCAGTTCTCTTATGGAGCAGCCAACCAGTCCAGGTTGGAGTGGGGTAGCAATTATAGCTGGAACAATCCCAATGTGTGGCATGTTGCAGCTAATTTTGAACCAGGTTTCTATCGCGAGCGCATAGCGATTAGGTGGGCAGCAGATTCGTGATCGCAGTCTCGTGCGTGAGCCTGTCAGCGGCCAGAAGCCGATTTTGTACTAGAAGCGCGGGGAAGAATTTGGTTTTCCTCTCAATTCCGAGGCTCCAATTTTTTCTCAAGCTCCGGTCTAGCTATTGATCCCAGAAACTTGCTAGAGTATGCACAAACTAGATTTTCGATGCTGTCCAATTCCAGCTTATGTCATCTTGTTCAGTGGTAGCCATCAACTCCCTTCATCCAGCCGCCAATGACAAGCACTTCAGCGACCGTGTGATTTTTCCTTCTAGCAAGCAAGAAAAGACCGGTGGCGATACGTTTTACCTTCTTTTTTAAACCACAAAAAAAAAATGTGATTAGCAGCTAGGAACACCACCATACATGTATGGAATTTGCCATCATTATGTGACTGGAATTGCCATAAAAAAAGTGTCAGAGCCTGAGTGTCACGTTCCTGACGTGTGACACATATCATTTGCGAATTAAACGGAGGAATCAAAAGTAGTATAGAAACATGATAGGATGACACTTGCCATTTTTAGGAATTGCATTGCCTCGTTTCTACGCAAAAAATGAGTTTTGAGTGGACGTGTAGTTTCCTAAAAAAACGTAGAAACCGAGTAGTATTTCTAAGAAATTTCTATACTCGTTTCCTACAAACCGAATGCATCTACAAGATTTTTCTCATTCCTATGTTTTTCCTATGAAAATCCTCCAAACCAAATGAGGCTTAGTAAAATATGTGAACATCTACGATACTAAATAAAATGAAATATGAAAATATTTGTGCTGATTTGAAATTGTATGTATTGATATTTCTCTCTATAAGCTTCATCAAAGTCAGAATAGTTTGACTATTCAGAAAATTAAGACACCTCCTATAGTTAGAATGGAGTATCCCTGGATCACAAGATTGCACCATAGCTCATTTTATTAATCTAGTACCTGGTAACCTAGATTTTACTTTAGTTTGTTAATCTACCTAGTAAGGGCATCTTCAACGCTAATCCATAACAAACACTGTATTTGTCCGTGGACCAACGCTATACCTTAAATTTATGTTTTTATTCACTTAAAAAAAAAACAGCAAATACACCTTCCATCAAATCCTTCAGTCAAATTAGTAGCCTTCCGTGTGATTACATGTCAAATGCTTCCACCAACTAGTTATTTGGAGCTTACACCGTCCAGCTACGCGATGTGCCCTTTGCGATTAGGAGCTTCCGCTATCCAACGAAGCAAAGCAAAGGAGCTTTCGTCATTCATTCCTATGTGATCAGTAGTGCTACGATGTGTGCTATGTGATTGGGAGCATCCGCCATCGTGTAAGCTAGGATTCACCAAATCCATCGTCTACTTCCTCCAAATCCTTCAGTAGCACTACTAGCTTCCGCCAAATGCTACCCTAATTAGCAGCCTTCCATCATGTGTTAGTGGCTTTCGCCAAATAGCAAAAAAAATAGCAGCGCGTCCGGACGAAGAGAGGATACGTGGTGGCTTTTGGTTGGTCATGTGGATATTCAGACTCCCGCAAACCCCCTCTAGTTTGCTTCTTGTTTGAGGGAAACGGCCAACCGGACTGATCCCTGGACAGATGCAAAGTGCGTTGGATGGCAAAATGTTTCTGGACCGCTCAGCCCGAACGGTCGTGGGCGGTTTGAGGGTCCGCGTTGAAGATGCCCTGACCAAGCATTTAGTTCATTTTGTTAATCTACATGGTAACCTACCTTTTAGATTGAGCATATCCGAGCAATGCCTTCAAAAAGGAAACGACACAAAAAACATCGTCATTGTCTGGTATAACCAACATGAGTCAAACCTAGGGTTTCACCTTGAAGAGCTAGACCAAGCATATCTGAGCAATGCCTTCGATGAGATAACAATGCAAACCTTCGATGAGATAAGAATGCAAAAAAACATCATCATTGTTAGGTATAACCAACATGAGTCAGACCTAGGTTTTCATCCGACATTTGTGATGAGATTATTTCCTATCTTGTCCTCTAGTAGCTCTTGGTCAGATTTCCAGCCCTCAGGTAATACCTCTAAGTTTACCACCAAAGTCATGTATCATTGGTTGGAGCACATTATTTCTAGTGATAAATTCAAATGCGTTTAACAATCTAATGTTCCTTTGAAAATCCAAATCAAGTCTTCAGCAGATATTTGGAGAAGAGATATCATAACTAAGTGGAATTGGTTAAGCTCACTCAGTATTCACATCCATAATACTTGTTTTATGCTTAAACATCTCCGAAAGGTTCATCAGCCAAGGTCCACTCCTTGGGAGACCCAGTTTTCCACTCCATATCGATGGTCAGACAGTCGGAACTTGGGCGAGCTTCGTGCTCTGAACTTCGTGGTGTGGAAGGACATTGCCTTCGGCTTGGCCTTTTGTTGCGCCATCACTTCTCTTAAGATCGGTAATGGCATGCCCATGTCCTTCTGGATTGACATTTGGCTATATGGCTGCACACTTGACTCACGCTTCGCCGCTCTTCTCTCTCACGCAATGCGACTTAATGCTTCTATTGCTAGGGTATGAGGATCGTCAGAACTTACGCTCGACTTGTGCCTTAGGCATTTCTGTTTCGCCGTGTCCATACTTGGTTCCATTTTGTTATTAGCCAATGTAAACTTAATTCACAGGTACCAGATGTGTGCACGATTAGACTCTTCGACAATCTATCCTTTATTGGGTTAGCTTGCGATGTTGCATTTTCTTCTTGAGTGGTGGACTAGCTTGCTCGTGCAACTAGAAGAACTTCGCCCCCAAAAAATGCAGGTTGTTCCTCTGGCTTGCCCTAAATAAGAGGTTGCACATGAATAAAATCCGGCTTAGAAGGAGAATAGCCCCTTCTGACCTTTGTGCTCATTCCACATAAATTTTGAAACTACAACAGATTTATTGCGAAGGTAGGAAACATTTTAGTCTCAACCAATACTTATTTAGCTTAGAAAAGAAAGTTCAGGATGCATGAATGACCTCCTTCAGTCCCCTTTTTTGAAGAAGAGTTTTAGAAGGAATTTTTCACTCTTACTCTGATGGGCCCTGACCCTGATGGAATTCCTTTCCTATTATATCAAAAGTTCAGAGATCTAGTTAAAGCTAATCTTATGAACATGTTTGATGACTACATAAGGGTACTCCAGACATATACATGCTTAATTTTGCCATTTCGACAGTAATCCTAAGGAAGTTGATGTTACTTCTATGAAGAATTTTTTACCAATTAGCTTGCTTAACTATAGCTTTAAAATCTTCACCGAAGTGTTAACTAATAGGATTAGTCTCATTCTACAAAGAATGGTTGCTAGGAACCAATCTGCCTTTCTAAAAGGAAGATTCATTTTAGAAAGTGTAGTTGCACATGAGGTGTTGCATTAAGTCCATTCTTCTAAAGAGCAAGGACTGTCGCTTAACTTAGACCATGAAAAGGCCTTTGACACTGTCAACCTAGATTTGCTCGGAGAATTGTTCCGGTGTAGATGCTTTGGTGGTAAGTGATCCTCTTGGATCCACAAAATTATTCATGGGGGTCTGTTGATGTCAAAATTAATGGTTGTAAGAGTAGTTTCTTCAGTACTGGCAAAGGGCCTAGACAGAGGAATCCCCTCTCCTCCCTTCTCTGTAATCTAGTGGTAGATGTTCTTACTAGGATGTTAGCTAAAGCAGCATTGCATGATCCAGTTAGAGGGTTCCGCCTTTCTGTTTGCACTGGAGGCATGGTGTATATCCAGTATGCAAATGATACCATATTTTTCTTAGACAAAGATGTAGAGAAAGCAATAAATCCTTAAAATGGATCTATCTTGCTTTGAGCAAGTTTCTAGGATAAAGATAAACTACAACAAAAGTGAGTAGATACCCATTAATATGGTAGAGGAAGAACTTTAGGTCTTTGTAGATATTCTTAGTTGAATAAAGGCAAATTATCTATTAAATACCTAGGTATCCCTCTCCATCATGATAAGCTCAGGAGAGAGGACATCCAACCATTGATAGATAAAATTCTGAAGAGGGTTGTTGGCTAGAGAGGCAAGCTTCTCTCCTATAAAGGAAGGCTGGTTCTTTTCTAGGCTTGTCTTGCGAGTATTCTCATTTACCTTCCTTCCATTTTAAAGTTCCCAAATGGGCTATAGAGTTAATTAATATTTGAATGGCTCACTGTTTGTGGAATGACTTTGAAGGTCGTAGAAAGCTTCACCTAGCAAATTGGAGGCTTGTTTGTATGAAGAAAGAATTTGGAGGATTGGTTATTCCCGATCTCCAAGAGCTTAACCTCTGCCTCCCTTGGATCTAATGATACTCTGAGGGGGAAGGAAAGGTTTGGAAGACCATAATTGATCCTAAATATAGAACCAACAAACCAAATATCTTTACATGTGCTACTACTAACACCTCTAGATTCTGGAAAGGGGTAATGAGTGTGGTTAAAGCCATCAAGTTTGGTTATAGATGGCTCGTGGGTAATGGGGAGAAAATTAGGTTCTGAGAGGATAGCTAGTTTTGTACAGCCCCTTTAGCTGTTCAATTCTACCCAGTGTACGTTATTTGTAATGAGTCATCCAAAACTATTAGAGAGATTTGTGATGATCATCAGGTCAAGCTCACCTTTAGAAGGAATTTTTACAAATGGGTATGAAACAATGGTTCCAACTACTTAAAATTGCTAACACTGTTAGGCCTTGTTTGTTTCAGCTTTAGAAAGCACATTCTCGTAGGGAAAAAAATCAGAAGTTGAAACAAATAGCTATTTGGAACCAACTTTGCCAATGAAGACAGACCATCAGTGAAATTGCCTGAAGCACGTCAAGTGTACTTCAGTGGCAAAGCTGATTCTGTAAATCATCCTTGCTAGTGAAGTGAATCCATAGGTGACTCGAAGCTAACCAAAGCTGAAACTAACATGACCTTAGTTGTTGGGGAACGTAGCAATAATTCAAAATTTTCCTACGTGTCACCAAGATCAATCTAGGAGATGCTAGCAACGAGAGAGAGGGAGTGCATCTTCATACCCATGAAGATCTCTAAGCGGAAGCGTTACAAGAACGCGGTTGATGGAGTCGTACTCGCGGCGATTCAAATCGCGGAAGATCCGATCTAGCGCCGAACGGACGGCGCCTCTGCGTTCAACACACGTACAGCCCGGGGACGTCTCCTCCTTCTTGATCCAGCAAGGGGAGAGGAGAAGTTGAGGGAGAACTCCAGCAGCACGACGACATGGTGGCGATGGAGCTCGTGGTTCTCCGGCAGAGCTTCGCTAAGCACTACGGAGGAGGAGGAGGTGTATGAGGAGGGAGGGCTGCGCCAGGGAAGAGGTGCGGCTGCCCTCCCACCCCTCCACTATATATAGGGGCAAGGGGAGAGGGGGAGGCGCCCTAGGGTTTCCCCTAGGGGGTGGCGGCCAAGCAGATTGGATCTCCCTAGGAAAAATCCTAGGGAGACTTGCCCCCCAAGCCAAGCAGGTGGAGGCTTGCCTCCCAAGCCAGGTGGAGGCGCCCCACCTCCCCAAGTAACATGGGAAAGGGTGTGGGGGCGCACCACCCCTTAGTGGGCTGGTTTGCCCCTTCCCCTTTGGCCCATGAGGCCCTCCAACACTTGCCGGGGCTCCTGAAACACCTTTCGGTCATGCTGGCCATAGCCTGGTACCCCCGGAACACTTCCGGACTCCAATACCCTTCGTCCAATATATCGATCTTCACCGCCGGACCATTCCGGAACTCCTCGTGATGTCCGGGATCTCATCCGGGACTCCGAACAACCTTCGGTAACCACATACTATTTCCCATAACAACTCTAGCGTCACCGAACCTTAAGTGTGTAGACCCTACGGGTTCGGGAACCATGCAGACATGACCGAGACACCTCTCCGGCCAATTACCAATAGCAGGATCTGGATACCCATATTGGCTCCCACATGTTCCACGATGATCTCATCGGATGAACCACGATGTCGGGGATTCAATCAATCCCGTATACAATCCCCTTTGTCTATCGGCATGTTGCTTGCCCGAGATTCGATCGTCGGTATCCCAATACCTCGTTCAATCTTGTTACCGGCAAGTCTCTTTACTCGTTCCGTAACACATGATCCCGTGGCTAACTCCTTAGTCACATTGAGCTCATTATGATGATGCATTACCGAGTGGGCCCAGAGATACCTCTCCGTCATACGGAGTGACAAATTCCAGTCTCGATTCGTGCCAACCCAACAGACACTTTCGGAGATACCTGTAGTGCAACTTTATAGCCACCCAGTTACGTTGTGACGTTTGGTACACCCAAAGCATTCCTACGGTATCCGGGAGTTGCACAATCTCATGGTCTAAGGAAACGATACTTGACATTAGAAAAACTCTTAGCAAACGAACTACAAGATCTTGTGCTATGCTTAGGATTGGGTCTTGTCCATCACATCATTCTCCTAATGACTAATGATGTGATCCCGTTATCAATGACATCCAATGTCCATGGTCAGGAAACCATAACCATCTATTGATCAACGAGCTAGTCAACTAGAGGCTTACTAGGGACATGTCGTGGTCTATGTATTCACACATGTATTATGGTTTCCAGTTAATACAATTATATCATGAACAATAGACAATTATCATAAACAAGGAAATACAATAATAACCATTTTATTATTGCCTTTACGGCATATTTTCAACATTAGTTACACAAGTGACACCGACTCTCTTATTTGGCAGTCAGATAGCAAAGGGCATTATTCCACTAGCTATTTGTACCATACCATGTCATTAATTTTCGAGGAGTGTGGCCTGTTTATATTCCTTCTCTCTGGAGCTTGAATGTTCCTCCTAAAATTCATATATTTCTCTGGCTAATCTTCACAACAAAGGCATGACTAGAGATAAGCTCAGGAAGAGGCACATATCAAACCTTTGGATTGTGTACTCGACTTTCAAGATGAATCAGTACATTATTTGATGTTTGAATGTGTAGTCTCTAGTTTTGGGAAGTAGTCAATTGACACTTTGATATCTCTCTAGGTGTTGATTACCCTAAGTTTGGCTCTCTAATAAGAAAAACCTTGCCCTAATACTGCATGTGCAACAACTATGTGGTGTATTTAAAAAAAACTTTTTTTTGCGAAAATGATTAAATGTATTATAAAGATTCATCGGAAGTACAAAGCACCCCAAACATAATAAAAATTACATCAAGGTCCATGGATCACCGAGCGACCATTGCCACCACTAGAAAAAGCTGCTGACGCGCCGCTATCGCCACTCTCATACCGGAGCCAGTCTGACCTTGTCGATGACAGCCGGGAAGTCTTCATGCACATGCCCCTAAGGACCAGCGTCCCAGAGCCGCAGTCGTCGTCATTCAATCCTTGAATCGATCTGAAGAACTTGACACCAAATCTCGCCATTGCGTACGCACGACGAGAAACCCTAACCTCGCCGCTCCGAGGAGCTGGCAGGAATCTACGCCAGAGCTCCGTCTAATCCTTCTTGACGAACGAACTTGAGGAGGATCGAATCCCGGAAGACTGACTCAAAGAAGTGTCGCCATCCATCCGAGCGCCGTCTCTGCAAGGACTAAAACCCTACCTATCTAAGCCATGGAAATGTAGAATTCCATATTTTAACAACACCATATGGATATATGTGAACCAAGTGATATGGAGTATTCTAAGGAGAATCAAGAACTGGATGATTCTCTCTTCAAAATTGGTGAGATTGAGACTGGAATCTTTCTCACAATTCCTGACATATCCTCTGAGAATGCCTATGCAGATCCGGGTGGCTAGAGGGTTGCCTGACTCCGCCACCTTCTTGGCAACTCATCTCCACATAGCTCTAGGACAAGCTCAAAATTTCTGACCTGAGGCAACCTCATGTAGGATCTCCTAACATGAAGGCCAAGCTAGGATCAATTGTTAGCCCGACATTTGTTCTGAAACCCAGTTGGTCCCTCCATTTTTATATACAAGGCCACAAACTTAAAATTAGGTACCAAGGTAAAATTTAATACATGTTTTGCAATCCAACTTTTTTTCTCGTTTATTGGGACCATTAATACACTCCATGCATGCAAAAAAAAGTAAATGGAAGAACTAGTTGAGTGTCATTATGACTGCTTGCATGCAAGTACGTATTAAACAAGTTGCTAGTACGAAGAACATTATTAATTTTTACCTCGATTACTGTTGATGACCTTGTATAGATGCAAAATGTATATTTCATAGTGGTCTTGTATAAGTAAATGAAGGGAGTAAAACATATTCGCGTGTTGGCACATTGCCCCGGTCTTTTCTTGCTTGCCATAAGGAAGGATCATATGGTTGCTGAAAGCACTCTTCGATGGCCACTAGATGAAGGGACTCCAACGCCTCCATTTGGCTGCTGACCTTGGAACTTCTATATGGCTGCAAATTCAGAAGAAAAAAAATCTGCTGTGTTCTCTCGACATACTCTAGTCAGTTCCTTGGATCAATTGCTAGACCGAAGCTTGAGAAAATATGGAGCCTCAGAATTGAGAGGAAAACAAAATTGTTAATTACTCTTGCTTCTACTACTTCTGTTTTTAAATGTAAGACGTTTTGACAGTTCAAATAGTGTAGTACAAAATTGGCTTCCCACCACTGACAGACCGCATGCAGGAGGCTGCGATTACAACCATGTTTGCTTTCTTTGTGACCAGCTACTAGAATTTGCAGCTCACTAATCCACCGCTATCCGTTCGCCACAGCGTTCAAACTTAGCTGCAACATGCCACACTTTGGTGCAACTTAGATGAACAGCTTCAGTTCCATCCAAGAATGGTGGTACCACCTCTTCTCTCGCCCGAAGAAGAATGCAACCGCGGCATTATACTTTGCTCGGCACATATTTTGAATGAAAGAAAGCGTCGGGGTTTTTTTTTGAAAAAAAAAAAGAAATAATCAGATTTTCTCCAACACATAGCAGCTCTGATCAAAGTTGATTCAGAACTGATAGCTGGAGCATTGTATAACTAAGCTACAGACATCGCCTTGTGAAGATTTCTTCTTCTCCTTTCCCATGCTTTCTTATGTAGAGCCCTAATCCTTAATGCAAAGGCAGAGCTCCTACCACCCCAAGCATCAAGCTTGGAGGTTGCATGCTTCCGCACGAGTCACTGGCCGTGCGCTGCATAATTTATGGTCAACAAACATCGAGTAAACCATGAGTAGCGGAAATACTTATTGATTATTATTTATATAAAAAATACAATGGATGTCCCTCATCCTCACTTTTACACGGAGGAAGTACTAAATCGTACTACGTGGACATCATGAGCTCCGGTAATTTTGCTTATATTTTCTCCCATACGGCATAATCTTTGCCGTGCGCGACCACCTTGAAGCCTCCGGGAATGAGGTGCCCGACATCGTATCTTGGCCCGAGTTTGACGATGACCTTGCTGTCGATCTCGGCTAGGTAAAGGTCGGCGTCAGCCTCTATGATTTGTAGCTTGCTCTCACTGTGTATCCCCTGTCGGGTCCTGATTGACACCAGGCGATCGATCTCCTCCTTCAGGCCCCAGTCGAAGAAATGATCGTAGAACTGAAGAATCACATTTAGTTTTCATCAGTTTGGTCATGGTTTCATATGAACGGAGAAAAAAGGACAATTTAGATATGATGAGTTGGCAATAGCACGATGACTCACGATGCATGGGGTCCCTGGGTGCGTGAGGATGTAGGCATATCCCTGCATGACCCTGTCAGAAGGGAAGGGCCACATGTGTTGCGTGGAGCCGGTGTCGTGGTTGTCCACGAAGGTCACTGCCTTGGCTGGCCACCACCCGATCATGCCCGGCGCCTTGCCGTCAGTGCCGCGCAGCCGCCACAGCTCGCCCTCCACGGCCACATTGAGGATGCCCTTGGTGGTGAAGTCGAACGTGGTGCCGGGGCCGGAGCCGCCCACCTTGTTCACCCAGTTCACCAGCTCCTGCCGGTGCGGGTCCTGGTTGAGGTTGGGCTTGCCGTCCCCGCCGTACGCCAGCGACGTCCATATCTCGGCCACGGCGAAGCTGGCCTCGGAGCGGTCGATGTAGATCTTGGCGACGTCCGCGGAGTAGCCCTTGGCGAAGTCGAAGCGCCAGCCGTCGAAGCCGACGTCGGTCCTGAGCCAGTTGAGCCACTCCACGAGCTCCTTCTGGACGCGCGGGTTGAGGTGGTCGATGTCCGGGGCGGCCCCGAAGTCGGCGCCGGTGTCCGGGTTGCCCGTGCCGTCGGCGTAGGGCCGGTCGTCGCGGCAGATCATGTGGGGGCCCCAGTCAAGGCGCGCGTCGGGGGTGCCGCCCTCGAAGATGCAGTAGATGCCCCGGCCGTCCTTGCGCTCCGCCGTGCGGTGGTTGATGACAATGTCGGCGATGGCCTTGACGCCCTTGCCGTGGAGCGCCCCGATCAGGGACTTGAGCTGCGCCTTGTTGCCGTACTTGGAGGCGTCCAGGTCGTACAGCCGGCCCGGCATGTAGCCTTGCTCGGCCACGGACTGCGACGCCGGGGGGAGCCACACGTGCGTGATGCCGCCGGCGGCGATGTCGTCCACCTTGCCCATCAGGAAGTTGTACCACCCGCCATTGTGCTTCCACGACTCCCAGTTGAAACCCTGCCGCACGCAGCAGAACTCAAAACTCAGTCCAAAACAAAACATGATCGCAGCCTGAAGACAGTTCTTGCCGACGAAGAAGATAATACCTGAAAGAGAATTTGACCGGAGGCCAAGCTGGCCGACAGGCCAAGGAGGACGAGGAAGAGGGGGAGGGACGAGTGTTTGTTCGCCATGTTCTTCAGCCCTCTCTACTGTGCTCTGGAAGAGGAGGATGGAGAACTGATGGATTCAGCTGGTGTGTCTGGCCAGGTATTTATAGTGTGCTGCAGGATGCATCATGCCGGTGATCGAGCAACTTGCAAGACATGTTCCGGTGCGATCGACTTCAATGCTCCGTTGGATCGATGGATATGTCGGCCGGAGTTTGTTATCGGCCGGAACGGTGAGCTCAAAAGGCGAGTGACGGAGCTAGCCTTGTATCAGAAGGCACCGGCCAATACGGCTGCCAGTTATCCTGCTGAACGTGAGAATTCCTCAGAACTCACACGCCAAAATGGGGGTAAATAAACATCCAAGTGCTGTAGCGGTTCGTAAGATCTGCGGGCAACTGACGGTTACTTTCGCATTTTTCAGGTTAACAAACAGAAATCCGGGTCAGAAAATTCCTGCCAAAATTTCCTGGATAACGTGGATGAGGTGCGCTCCTCGAGGCGGATAAAACTGACATAAATCTGCCAGCATTGTTCAAAAACTTTCTGGTGAGTACCCGGTTCGAACTTTTTTTCAGTCCGGAGAGATCAACATATATCCGAGCATTCATTCGTTCGACGAGCATTGAATTCGTGAGGGTACGAGTATGTGGCTGGGAAAGATAGATTGTTCACCCATTTTATCCCTTCTTCTTATATCCCCGATGACTTCCCAATGCAGTTGCAAACTTGCAGGCCTCGACGTCATTTTATTCACCAGAAGTTGCACTTTTTGCTCAACCGTTGGGTTGGATAAGCAGGCGCCATGATAAGCGCTGGCCAGAGATGTTATCGCGAGGCCCAAAGCAAATCGAACTGACTCAACAGAACAACTTGACAAGAGTGGCAAGCTATATCAAAACAAAAACAAAAAAACCGGCAGAGTGTACCCTTTCAAGAGGGAGATGCCAATTGCCACAATGCTCTCTAGTGTCTAAACGTCACGCAGCATTGCTATAGTAAAATATGTGAACATGTACAATGCTAAACAAAAAAAAATAAGGAAGTAGTGACACCGATTTGAAATCGTACGTATGTATTGATATTTTTCTCTATAAACTTCATTAAAGGTAGAAAAGTTTAACTATTCAAAAAATTAAGACACCTTCTATAGTTGGAACGGAGCATCCGTGGATTACAAGATTGCACCGTAGCTCATTTTGTTAATCTACTACCTGGTAACCTAGATTTTAGTTCAGTTTGTTAATCTACCTAGTAAGGGCATCTCCAACGCTGACCCTCGTAACGGACACTGTAGTGTCCGCGGACTAGTCCGGATCAATTCGCGGACACTGATATGGGAGCCGGGCATCCAACGCCAAATCCTTTCGTCGTGCACTTGAGGAGAAGAGGCTTCGTGATGCCAAGAAAGCCGAAGATCGTGCTATCATATTCATGAATCCAACCATAATAGGTGAAACCGCAAGAAAGTATTGGGAGCTCTCACTCGTGGGGAGATCTTGACCCAAACGGAAGTCTCTCTTCGGAATGGTGGTGGCGGTGCTGGTGGTGGTGATGATTGTGGCTGAGAGGATGGTGGTTGCCGAGACGTTGATGGCGGTGATGGTGTCCGAGAGGATGGTGGTGATGGTGATGGTGGCCATGTGTATGATGGTGTCGGTGCTGATTTCTTTGGAAAGGAGGTTGTTTGAGTTCGCTCATGCCATTGGTTGACCTCGACCCACAACATAACACATGCTATATTTGTGGTGATTTTGGATCAAACTTGATCGGTGAAGTGATGCCTTTTGGATGAACTATGCATATTTTAATTATATGCTTGTTAATGGTTCTATTGTGAAACTATATGCTTGTTAATGGATGAGTTATGCATGTTTGATGATATATATGAAGTTTTTTAAGTTCATGCGGCTAGGACAAAAAACTTAACCATTTTTTTACTCCACTAAGTTTAGGGGATCGGCTAAGTGCAGCCATTTATACAGGAGTAAAAAATTACTCCACTAACTTTACTCAGCCGGATACTCCTCTATTTTTTAGGGAATCGGCTTGGTGCGGCCATCTTAGGAGTAAGAATTTACTCCACTAACTTTACTCAGCCGGATACTCCTCTATTTTTTAGGGGACCAGCTAGAGTTGCTCTTAGTAACCTGGATGGTTTGGAAAGAACACAACGCATGAGTCTTCAATGCCGCCAGCAGCACCTTTAGCCAGGTCTTTGGAAGGATTATCGAGGAGGCAAGTTGCTGGCTGGAGGCGGACAATTGCCAACTAGACCGGTTATTCGGCCCGCCCTCAAGTACACCCATTGTTTGTACTTGAAACATGCTTTCGACCCGCTTTATATGTAAACAATAAAGCAACACATGGTGGAGCGACATGATTTGTAACCTTCCTGCGAAGGACCCGCTGGCATATATGGAAGGAGCGTAACTGATCCGTATGTGGTCGTTACTCACTCCGACGAATGCCAGGGAGCGTATGGTTACTGGGTCTATTCGGTGGGAGACGGTAGCCTGGGCTATCTTCAACCGGTTTGGATGGCGGTCATGTAATAGTGTTGGAAATATTAGCACTTTCTCGATTAATCTAATCCACGAGTAGACAGTAAACATGGCAAATACGGTATACATCTCATACCGATACCTAAGCATGTGAGCACGTACAGTACATAGAACCGAACCATCTATGAACAGCATATATACGGCTACCACATGAACAAGCAAACAGGGGATGAACGAGTCATACCCTCCGGTTGGCCAGGACAACGCGGCGGCGGTAGCAGCAGCCTCGGCATCAGCCAAGGCCTTCTTCTTAGCGACTTCGTCGTCAGCCATGGAGTCGATGTACATGAAGTAGTGGAAGCAGAGACGGACGAAGACGGGGACGGATTGGGAGCAGTCGCGTTGAGACGCTCCCCAAAAACCTTATTGTCGTTCTCCCGGACAGGATCTCGAACGACAGGGTTCCGGAGGCACCTGCTCTCCCGACCAACCGTGCACGCGGTCGTCGGGATGGGATCGCCGGAGGCAGCACAGTGAGAGGAACAGTAGATGACGGCTAGGGTTGTACGAGAGGGAGTGAGTGAACCGAGTTAGGGTTCACTCCACAAGCCAGCGCCTTCTTATATAGGCCGTCAGGTAGATGGGCCTGGGCCAGGCCCACGACCGAGTCCGCGAACAGCCCACGGTCCAAAGTCTCGGACAGTGGCGCTTCTGTAAGCGACTCGTTAATTAATTAACCATTCCTGAGCGGCAAAAATAAGCTTTGGCTCGGATCATTCCCGCAACCCGCGGCGCGCGCGCGTTGTGACGAGGCGAGGCGTGGCGAGGCGGGCGGCGGAGGAGGAGGAGCACGCGTATACATCTCCTATTCCCAAGCTCCCAATAGCAAGTGATGGAGCAGCCCTTATAAAGAGGTCTCACTCTTCTTACTGTAGCAGTATGGGACTAAACTTCCCACACTTCCCACCACTTGCCGTACACATGCATGGGCCTTAGAGATTAACTAGGGATTATTGTCTTATATGGGCCTAAGTTTGTCAACTGTTTTCAACTGTTCCAAACGATGTTTGATATACCAGAATTTTCAGTGGAGACTGTTAAGTTGAACTTCCACGTAGAGCAATAGGATTAGACTTCTTCACAACTGAACAATGACTATGCCTTGAATTGTCAGTTTGGCGTGTAGAAGTTTCGCCTATTGTCAGCTGATACGTGGCTGCCGAAGGCTAAACCCCACGGGTGGAGCTTATTAGTCATACTCCGTACCTTCTCATGAGCTTCCTAAGATCACCCAATCTCATAGACTGTGACCAGCAGTCGGGCTCACATAGGTGTGTTCCTCCAAAGAATGCTCTGTAGGTTAGCATCTTGCTTACATAAGCTTTGGAACATATTAAGACAAAAGTCAGCCTGCCTTACAGAATTGAGAGTATTATTGCATCTCCAATGGAGTGGGTTAATTAAGGATACTCTCCTTAGTTGACCGCTGGATTGTTTTCCCAGGTCCTAATTCACGGGATCTCCGATCACATAGGTTGGGTTACCCCCATGGCAACTTACGTGGGTCTCATACCCATCTCCCTCGATGCATTTTCTATCACAATCTGTGATAGCCCTTTCGTAACAGGGTCTGCCAGATTCTTAGCCGTCTGGATATAATCCAACGCTATTACTCCGGAGTTTCTTGATTTTCTGACAAATTTTAATCTTCTTCTTATGTGCTTTGTGGATTTCAAGTTTTCCTTTGAACTCTTAGCCTTGGCAATCACTGTTTGATTGTCACAGTTCATAAGGACAGCTGGGACTGGTTTATCAACCATGGGCAAATCCATCAAAAGCTCTCGAAGTCATTCTGCTTCGACGCATGATGTGTCTAATCCTGTGAGTTCTGCTTCCATGGTCGATCTCGTTAAGATCGTCTGCTTGCAAGACTTCCAGGAAACAGCACCACCATCAAGTGTGAAGACATATCCACTTGTGGCTTTCATCTCATCAGCATCAAATATCCAATTTGAATCACTATACCCCTCAAGTACCGTTGGGTACCCAGAATAGTGAATTCCATAGTTCACAGTACCTTGCAAATAGCGCATCACTCGCTCAACAGCATGCCAATGCACATCTCCCGGATTGGAAACAATCCGACTCAGTTTGCACACAGCAAATGAGATGTCAGGACGAGTAGCACATGCTAGGTACATCAGTGAACCAACCACTTGAGAATATCTCAATTGATCTACAGCCATACCTTCGAACTTTCGAATCTGCACGCTAGGATCATATGGTGTTGCAGAAGGTTTGCAGTCCGAATATCCAAAATGGCTCAAAATCTTCTCAACATAGTGGGATTGCAAAAGTGTAATTCCACCCTCAGTGTCTCTCAGTAGCTTGATGTTCAAGATAACATCAGCCACGCCCAGGTCTTTCATCTCAAAGTTATGGGATAAAAAGGCATTGACCTCCTCAATGACCTTGAGGTGGGTCCCAAATATCAGTATGTCATCGACATACAGACACATTATAACTCCTTCGCCCCCACCATAGTGATAGTATACACATTTGTCAGCTTCGTTAACAACAAAGCCAGCAGATGTCAAAGTTGTATTAAACTTCTCATGCCATTGCTTAGGCGCTTGTGTCAGGCCATACAAAGATTTCACTAGCTTACACACCTTTCTTTCCTGACCATTTACTACAAAGCCATCCGGCTGTTGCATGTAAATTTCCTCGTCTAGCTCTCCGTTAAGGAAAGCCGTCTTAACGTCTATCTGATGAATGAGAAGACCATGCGAGGCAGCCAAAGCGAGTAGCACTCGAATGGTTGTCAGTCTAGCCACAGGTGAGTAAGTATCGAAGAAATCCTCTTCTTCTTTCTGGGTATAACCCTTGGTTACAAGCCTAGCCTTGTACTTCTCAACAGTACCATCGGGCCTAAGCTTCCTCTTGAACACCCACTTACATCCCAATGGTTGGCAACCATAAGGACGATTAGTGATCTCCCATGTCCCGTTAGCCATGATGGAATCCATCTCGCTACGAACCGCATCCTTCCAGTAGTCAGCATCTGGAGATGCATAAGCTTCTGAAATGGAACTGGGAGTGTCATCATCCACGAGGTACATGAGGAAATCATCACCAAAAGACTTTGTAGTCCTTTGTCTCTTGCTCCTAACAGGAGCTTCCTCGTCATCCTCCGTGGAACTTTCATCACTTTTGTGTTCATAGTATTCCATCGGAATGGCAGGTTCAGGAGTCTCATCAGATTCCAGTCTAGAAGTGCTTTGCATATCTCTCATGGGGAAATATCCTCAAAGAATGTAGCATCCTTAGACTCTATAATTGTACCGACCTTCTGGTCAGGTACCTCAGATTTCACTACTAGAAATCTATAGCCAACGCTATTCTATGTGTATCCCAAATTAACGCAGTCCACGGTCTTCGGACCAAGCTTACGCTTTTTGGGGATTGGCACATTGACTTTCGCCAAACAGCCCCAAGGCGCAAGTAAGAGAGTGTAGTTCTTTTCTTTCCCCATTGCTCATAGGGAGTAGTCTCATTATCCTTTGCGGAAACTTTATTCAGGACATGACATGATGTCAATATAGCCTCCCCCACCATGCCTTGGATAAACCCGATGTATCTAACATGGTGTTAGCCAAATCAGTTAGAGTAAGGTTTTTCTATTCGGCAACCCCGTTTGACTGGGGTGAATAGGGAGGCGTCCTCTCATGAATAATACCATGTTCCACACAGAATAAATCAAACTCACTAGAAAAGTACTCTCCACCACGATCAGACCAGACTCGTTTTATTCTTCTCAAGTTGGTTCTCAACTTCAGCCTTATAGATTTTAAAGTAGTGTAGAGCCTCATCCTTTGTATTGAACAAATACACATAACAGAATCTAGTGGAATCATCAACCAAAGTCATGAAGTATTTCTTTCCACCTTTAGTCAACACACCATTCATCTCACAGAGATCTGAATGTATGAGCTCTAGTGGTGCCAGGTGTCTCTCCTTCGCAGGCTTGCGAGGCTTACGAGGTTGCTTTGCTTGCACACACACATGGCACTTAGAGCCTTTGGCTAAAGTGAAACTCAGGATTAGATTCATCTTAGCTAGCCGCGTCATACAATCGAAATTTATGTGACAAAGACGTGAATGCCAAACCTCACATTCGTTCACATTGGAATGAATTTGGTTCACGACTTTATTATAGAAATCCTCCAGGGAAAGGCGGAACAAACCATCACAATCATATCCTTTTCCAACAAATAGTCCATAACGAGATACGACTACTTTGTTAGACTCAAATACTAACTTAAACCCTTCATTACATAGAAGGGAGCCACTAACGAGATTCTTCTTGATGGCGGGGACATGCTGCATGTTCTTCAGTTGCACGATCTTTCCCGAAGTAAACTTCAGATCTACTGTGCCAACACCATGAATGGGGACATGCTGCACATTCTTCAGTTGCATGCGAGTCGTTCCCCATCAGGACGGAACAATATCGTGTGACCTAGTAAGAAGAAAACAAAGACACATATGCACACACATGAATATTGGCCCCAGTGTCAACCCACCAATCGGTGGACTGACAAACTGAAAGTACGGTAAACAGATTACCATACCCAGATGCCCCATCATTGTTGCTCAAAGTGACATTGACAGACTTGGGGTCTTGTCCTGACTTCTTATACTTGTTTGGGCACTTGTTGGCCCAATGTTCAACCGAACCACAAGTAAAGCAGCCCTCATCCTTCTTGTTCTTCTTGAAGGTCTTCTTACCCTTCTTCTTAAAGGTAGTATTCTACTGGACAGAGTTCTTTCCTTGAACTTGTGGGAGTTCTTCTGCACCATATTGGCGCTAGAAGAACCCTCTGCCCCTTTCACGTGTGAGTCCTTTGCTCTCGAGTTCTGCTCAACACTTAGATGACCGATGACATCCTCAACAGAGAATTCACGTCTCAAGTGCTTGAGAGAAGTAGCAAAGTTCCTCCATCCAGGAGGGAGTTTTGCAATAATGCAACCCGCGACAAACTTGTCCGGTAACTCACACTTCAAGAGCTCCAGCTCCTTAGCGATGCATTGTATCTCATGGGCCTGGTCCAATACAGAACGGTTATCAACCATTCTGTAATCATGGAACTGCTCCATGGCATACAACTCGCTTCCAGCATCAGTTACGCCGAATTTAGCTTCGAGCGCATACCACAAATTCTTGGCAACACGCATATGGAGATATGCGTCCACAAACTTGTCTCCGATCACAGTAAGAATGGCTCCCAAAAAGATGGTGGTTGCCTCCCCAAACGCATTCTCTTGTTCAAGAGCAATCGTCACCGTAGGAGACACACCACCAACCCAGAACACGTTCATTGCTGTGAGCCACAAGGTGGTCCTCGTCTGCCAATGCTTAAAATGCGTTCCAGTAAACTTTCTCGATTAATCTAATCCACGAGTAGACAGTAAACATGGCAAATACGGTATGCATCTCATACCGATACCTAAGCATATGAGCACGTATAGTACATAGAACCGAACCATCTATGAACAGCATATATACGGCTACCACATGAACAAGCAAACAGGGGATGAACGAGTCATACCCTCCGATTGGCCAGGCCAACGCGGCGGCGGTAGCAACAGCCTCGGCATCAGCCAAGGCCTTCTTCTTGGCGACTTCGTCGTCAGCCATGGAGTCGATGTAGAGGAAGTAGTGGAAGCAGAGACAGACAAAGATGGGGACGGATCGGGAGCAGTCGCGTCGAGACGCTCCCCAAAAACCTTATTGCCGTTCTCCCAGGCAGGATCTCGAACGACAGGGTTCCGGAGGCACCTGCTCTCCCGACCAACCGTGCACGCGGTCGTCGGGATGGGGTCGCCAGAGGCAGCACAGTGAGAGGAATAGTAGATGACGGCTAGGGTTGTACGAGAGGGAGTGAGTGAACTGAGTTAGGGTTCACTCCACTGGCCAGCACCTTCTTATATAGGCCGTCAGGTAGATGGGCTTGGGCCAGGCCCACGACCGAGTCCGCGAACAGCCCACAGTCCAACGTCTCGGACAGTGACGCTTCTGTAAGCGACTCGTTAATTAATTAACCATTCCTGAGCGGCAAAAATAAGCTTCGGCTCGGCTCATTCCCGCAACACGCGGCGCGCGCGCGTCTTGACAAGGTGAGGCGTGGCGTGGCGTGGCGAGGCGGGCGGCGGAGGAGGAGGAGCGCGCGTGTACAGCTCCTATTCCCAAGCTCCCAATAGCAAGCGATGGAGCAGCCCTTATAAAAAGGTCTCACTCTTCTTACTGTAGCAGTATGGGACTAAACTTCCCACACTTCTCACCACTTGTCGTACACATGCATGGGCCTTAGAGATTAACTAGGGATTATTGTCTTATATGGGCCTAAGCCCATCCATAATCCATCTAATAGGATAGGTGTTTAGTTTCCTATCTTCTTGTTTGCCTGCCGATTGTGGCTATCCCGTTCTTTTGCTTATGCTCTATGTGAGCCTTTTTCCTTTTTGAGACCTGAAGACTTTGTTGAACCATTTTGCTTATCAATAATATGGTTGTATGTATCGTTCTGATGCAGAGGCCGGGGGATAACCTCCTTTTTGAAAAAAAAAGAAAGCCGGAGATCGTGCTATCATGTTTATGAATCCATGCACAATGGATGAAACCACAAGAAAGTATTGGGAGCTCACTCGTAGGGAGATCTTGACCCAAACGGAAGGCTCTCTTTAGAATGGTGGTGGTGGTGGTGGTGGCGGCCGAGAGGATCGTGGTGGTGGTGGTGGTGATGGTGGCCAAGAGGATGGTGGTGGTGGCGGCGGTGATGATTTCTTCGGCGAGGAGTTTGTTTGAGTTTGTACATGTCATTGGTTGGTTCGACCCACAACATACACATTTATGTTTGTGGTGATTTTTTGGATCAAACTTTGTGTTTGAAGTGGTGTCTTTTGGATGAACTATGCATGTTTCAATCTGAACATCGCGATGATGAAACTATATGCCTGTTAACGGTTATGTCATGCATGTTTTAATTTGAATTTTTTTATGATATATATTGTGAAGTGTTTGAGTTCATGCGGTTAGGACACAAAACCTATGCAATTTTTTTACTCCATTAAGTTGAGCGGAGGCACAAAGGGGCCCCTATTTTCAAGCAGGAAAGTCATTTCGATCCAATCCACAACATCTTTTTATTACGATTCACTCATTTTGAAGGGCTGATCCGCTAGAAATGTTGTATTTCGTTTTGGTGCGGCCACTTACACAGGAGTAAAAGTTCACTCCATTAACTTTATTCGACCGGGTCCTTCTATATTTTTTAGGGGATCCAACCAGAGTTGGCACAAGAGCTCTAAAGCATTTGTCCAAGCTGGGACTCTCATAGAAGCAACAAAGCACGATCCATGGCCATTATTCCTGTGCTTCGGAATTTATTATGGAAACACCGGAATTCAATAGTCTTCTACAAGAATTTGAAGATTTGAACATCGCAGCTAGAAGATGTGCCGATGACCTCGTTCTTTGGTCAAATGGCTGCTCCAACAAGTTAGCAATTCCTTGATTAGAGCATGCGTTCCTTTCCCGGGCGAGCATGCTATGCTTGCGGAGAGACTGGAGGTCTCACGACTGGTGCCTATTGTTGGCCTGCTCGCTTCGCTGTTTTTGATCTCGTGCAGGTCTGTAACAGCATCTACAGCCGGATTTGGCAAATCCAACCTCTTAAATGTCCGCGGACGAGGCGAATCCGTGACTAGTCATGTCTCAAAAAATGCATTTCACATCAGGATATCTCAAATTAAAAACCTCAAATCTATATTATTATATGCAACATAGCGATCTTTAACCGGAGCTCGTCCGGTCGCCCTGGCCATGTCCGCGTCCGGCTGCGCCCCTCAAGGTGTTAGGCCCGGTCGTCGACAAGGTAGAGTAGGACATGGGACACGAGCCGGCTCACGGGACTCAAGGCGCCGCCGTCTCCCATGCCCTACTCTTCCTCGTCGGGGCCCGAAACCCGTTGGGTGCCGGTGGACGTCAGATCGATGATGGATCCGTCCGGGGACGAGCCGCTGACGTCCACCACGATGCGGTTGTGTCACCCGGACTGATGCACCATACGGGGCGCCGGAGAATGCGACCTCGCCTCACCGACGACCACCGCCACGAGGGCTGCCGCTGCCTCCCGCGCCCGGTGCCTTGCACGGCGGGCAAACCATGCCATTGCCTCGTCGAACGAGGCCCATGGTGCGTTCCGATGCTTGGCACGCCAATGGAGGGGTTGCACGTCCGCCAACGCGTTCAGATGTTAGATGGACCGCACGGCCTCTGGCGAGGCAGCTACGACTGGCCTCGTGCCGGATCCATGCGTCATTTGGGCGGACGCAATGGATTCCCGACGGATGGAGTACGAGCGCAGCCATGCACGGGCCTCCTCCCGGGCGCGGCGGAGCGCAGGCCGGACGGTCATCTCCTCCTCGTGGCCGCGTGGGATGAGCTCGAGGTCGACGAATCTGGAGGCGAAGGAGTCGGATACACTGTTCGCCATGCCGGAGACGGCCGGAAGAAGCCGGAGACGAGATTGGGTGGTGGAGGAGAGGGGTGTGAAGTGGCTAGGGTCTGGTCCGGCGAGCGGATGGGAAGAAATTTATGTGGAGTCGGGTGAGTGAACATGGGATGGGTCCGATGTGGCGGGCATGACCAGGTGCCCCATATCCACCTCATATTTGAGCTGGATATGAGGAGTGTAGGTCAGCTTAGGCGTTTGAGGAGACCGCCTGGGTCAAAAAATCATGACCGGATGGGATGGGTCTGATGTGGCGGGCATGACCAGGTGCCCCATATCCGCCTCATACTTGGGCTGGATATGAGGAGTGTAGGTCAGCTCACGCGTTTGAGGAGACCGCCTGGGTTAAAAAATCGGCGTCCGGAGACCGCCTGGGTTAAAAAATCGGCGTCCGGCCGTAGATGATCGGCTGTAGATGATGGTTTAATCTAGACGATGCTGAGTAGCT
Organism: Triticum aestivum; assembly: GCF_018294505.1. NCBI lineage: Eukaryota > Viridiplantae > Streptophyta > Magnoliopsida > Poales > Poaceae > Triticum > Triticum aestivum. Next base: position 443,647,433 of record NC_057811.1, on the reverse strand, counting down.
GAAACTGAGGATTCATCTCCGTACGTTCAGATGTGATAGCAAAGATGTAGGGTACGACCGCTGTTCCGTTTATAATAATCTAGAATGGGCATGTATCCGAGTAACAGTAAACAGTGATCCATCGAGAAAGCTTATCATCATCGTCACAATACACATCGATTCGTACCTAGTGTTCTCCTTCTCAACCAAAGAAAACGAATTTCACTCGAGACACTGACTGAAACCTCTGCTGTTCGTGTGGTAGTTCTAGGTAAACAAACTCCTTCCCAGTAACAATCCCACCAAATTGCCACCGCGAACACAACTAGACTCTTTTATTAACCGTTGATCTTCAGCCTTGTACAACTAAACTCTTTTGATGCACGGGATGGCAATCCGGCCTTCTACAACTTGGACGGCTTGGGGAAGATGTCCGGCGTGAACTTCTGCGCGGCGCTGATGCTCCCCTTGATCTTCAGCTTACCCCTGCACAGCACAGCAAGCAAGCACGGTATCGCCACGATCCTTTAATTTGGGGGAAAAGCTGCAAATCAGCAGAGAAGTTTGTGATTCTTCTCTTGGAGGTAATTTACCGGATGAACGCCATCTGCGGGTTCAGCTTGCCACTGGCGATGGCGAGGAAGTCGTCGTCGGTGAAGGTGAAGGCCGCGTCCGGGGTCCCCTCGTACTTCCCTGCCCGCCCAAACCACAGCAGAGGGGAATTTCTTCAGGAAACACGGCCCAAGAAACCGAAATTCAGAACCCACACGAGGCGAATCGAGCGGCGGGGGAAGCTGGGACCTGTGGAGACGGCGCCCTTCTTGAGGTCCACGACGAAGATCTCCTCGTCCACGCCCATCTTCTGTTATCAGATCGAACCCCCGAGGCCGAGGGCACCAAGCTTTAGGCGGATTCCACGGGGTAAACAGAGGGATATGAGGATGCCATACATACCTTGGGCGAGATGTTGAGCTGGTAGACGAAGCCGACCTTGTTGGCAATCTCCTTGCCGGCGTCGGTGGCGAGGTGGGCGCTCATCTGCTCCAGGAGCCTGGCCGCCTTGAGCTTGCTCGCCTCCATCGCGGCGCACGGGGAGTAAGATTTGGGAACAGGGGAAGGGAGGGACGGAGGACGGGAGGAGATGGGGCTGGGATCTTGGGACTGTAGGAGATGGTGCTCCTCTCCCTCTATAATGGCTCCAACCACCGGGGAGGGGAGGGGAGGGGAGACGTGCAGGTACGGGAGTCGCCTCGGCAGGGGCTAGGGTGGCTCTGTTGCGGTGGTTAGGCGTTGGCGCCCATAACTTGCATTTGCTCGCAAGATTACAAGATTGGATTGTAACAATCGGGACACTTCACGCAACTTTTAGTAGTAGCTGTCAAAAATCACAGTTTGAGAATTGCAGGATACCGTGCCCGTCGGAGCGACTGCAGGGCAACACGCCGTACACGTAGTCTTGAGGTACACATTTTCCCCCCTCCCTCCTCTATTTTTTTAGATAGATTTTATTTCTCATGTAATCGTGGTATCGTTTACAAGCAAATGAGCAATAAAGTCGGAGGTCCACGCAAGAACTAGAAGATCTGGAGCTAAAGGAGTTTCTACCTAGTTCAACGGTTATTTGATTGGCTTTATCGCCAAAAAGAAAATTGATTGGCTTTTCGGAAGACATGCTTGAAAGGGAATCTGATCCCTAAAACGGACACGGTATCTATTCGCGGATGCGGATGGATGGGTCCATGGACAGTGATATGGGAGCCAGCCATCCAACCATGCCCATGTACATTTCAAACCAGATTTGAATAAATCGCACGAATTACATGCAAACCGGATGATTTTCATATAAACCGGAGCGCAATCATTACATGTTTGACATATTTCATTAAACAAAAGTGGTCGGACCTAAACCTAGTCTAAATCTATGGCGACACCCATCCTCCAAGTCCTTCTTGTTCCCTTTCGTGCACATGTCGGATTACCATGTCCATGTCCGCGGAGATGAAACCCGCGAAGTGAAGTGTGGTCACCGGCGAGGAAGATTGGGACATGAGACACGGGCCGGCCCACTTGGGACTCGAGGCCCTGCCACCTCCCATGCCCTACTTCTCCTTCTCGGAGTCTGTGACTTGCCCGTCGCTAGTGGACGCGAGCTCGATGACAGACGGACGGAACAGCCTCGTCATCGTACTGACTCCAACGAAGCACAGTTAGTGTCACGAACGACACATAATTGCCGGCATTCTCGTCCGTGATCGCCAGCACCGCCTCCGCGTCCGACTGCGTCGCGACCGTGTTGCAGCCGGCACGACCGCGCTGATAGTGCAACTAATCCCTGGATAGTTTTGCTAATTCATAACAACACATACATCATTGATCTAATGCATATTCAAAGATTATTTGAGTAAAGTTCAATGTAGGCATGGCAAAGAAATGAGAATGTGACCCCTCAAATTGCAAAGAACATGGATTGGCAAAAGGCTTCAAGACTCTACATTTTTGGTTAAGTGATCCAAGATGAAAGGACATGTGGTGCCCCATGTTTGGTTTTGGTAATAGATGACATTCTCTATGGACTAATGGTTGCCTTGGGCTATATTTGAAGGATTTTTCCTTAGATTTTTCTTGAAGTCCATGTGTTGGTTTCAAGGAGTTTATGTGTTGACCAAGGTGGTATTCCCTCCGTCCGAAAATACTTGTCATCAAAATGGATAAAAAAAGATGTATCTAGAACTAAAATATGTCTAGATACATCCCCTTTTATCCATTTTGATGACAAGTATTAAGGATTTATCCAAAAATGGTTGGGCCTAAACCTAGTCTAAATCTACGGCGGCGCCCATCCTCCAAGCCCTTTTTGTCCCCTTTCGTGCACATGTCGGATGACCATGTCCATGTCCATCGAGATGAGACCCGCGAAGTGAAGGTGCGGTCATCGGCGAGGAAGAGTGGGACATGAGTCACAGACCGACCCGCTTGGGACTCAAGGCCCCGCCGCCTCCCATGCCCTACTCCTCCTTGTCAGAGTCTGTGACTTGCCCGTCGCTAGTGGATGTGAGCTCGATGACGGACAAACGAAACAACCTCGTTGCCGTACCGACTCCAATGAAGCATAGTTGGTGTCGTGAACGACACGTTGCTATCGGCGTTCTCGTTCGTGATCGCTAGCGCTGCCTCCATGTTCGACTGCGCCGAGACCGCGTTGCAGCCTGCGCGAGCGCGCTGAAAGTGCAAATAATCCCCAGATGATTTTGGTAATTCATAACAACATATACATCACTGAACTAATGCCTACTCAAAGATTATTTCGGAAAAGTTCAATGTAGGTACGGCAAAGAAATGTGAATGTGAACCCCTCAAATTTCAAAGTACATGGATTGGCAAAAGGCTTCAAGACTCTACATTTTTGGTTAAGTGATCCAAGATCAAATTGAGTCCATAGGAAAGCCAATACTATTAAAAGGGATGAGGTTTTGATCATGAGTCATTTTCTCAATTGCTTAAAGATATTTCTCCAAAACCCTTAGCCACACCCTCACAATCCAATTTGTCCAAAAACCTAATGTTATTCTTGGTCCCACCGAAACACATACACCCGGACCCACCGAGATACATCAGATAGAGCCACCGCCTAAACCCTAGAAACTTGGTCTCACCGAGATGACATTCAGTCCCACCGAAGTGTGTGTGCCAACCTTAAGTGACCCATTGTTTTCATCTTGGAATTACCAAGTGAAACCGATCTGAATTACCGAGGCGAGGAAAGTGCTTAGGTCATCACTAATCGTCCCACCGAGTGGATTCATCCAGTCTCACCGAAACGTCTGAAGTTCAAACCTTTTGCACTGGTTAGTCTCACCGAGTTTTTCACCTAGTCCCACCGGGTTGTGCATAAAGGTGTGTAACTGTTACAGTTTTTGGTGATGGCTATATATGCCCCACCCACACTACCTATTCTCAGGGAGAGCAGCCAGGACGAAGCCACCACTTCATATATTCATTTTCTGAGAGAAAACCACCTACACTTGTGCTGATATCAAAGGATTCCACTCCAACCATTTGATCCTTGGTTTCTAGCCCCCTCAAATTGCTTTCCACTCCAATCCTTCTCCTACCACCAAGCCAAATCTATGAGAGAATGATTGAGTGTTGAGGAGCCTATGTTTTGAAGCACAAGAGTAAGGAGTTCATCATCGACTATAACATATATTACCTTTTGGAGAGTGGTGTCTCCTAGATTGGTTAGTGTCACTTGGGAGCCTCCAAATCGTGTGGAGTTGAACCAAGGAGTTTGTAAGGGCAAGGAGATCGCTGAGGGAGTCCTGGATTAAGGGGTCCTCGGGCGTCCGGACTAAGGTACGTGGGCCGGACTGATGGGCTGTGAAGATACAAGACCGAAGACTCTCTCCCGTGTCTGGGTGGGACTCTCCTTGGCGTGGAAGCCAAGCTTGGCGTCCGGATATGAAGATTCCTTTCTCTGTAACCGACTTTGTATAACCCTAGTCCCCTCCGGTGTCTATATAAACCGGAGGGCTTAGTCCGTAGAGACGAGGACAATCATAGTCATACAGGCTAGACTTTTAGGGTTTTAGCCATTACGATCTCGAGGTAGATCAACTCTTGTAATACCCATATTCATCAAGATCAATCAAGCAGGAAGTAGGGTATTACCTCCCCAGAGAGGGCCCGAACCTGGGTAAACATCGTGTCCCCCGCCTCCTGTTACCATCAACCTTAGACGCACAGTTCGGGACCCCCTACCCGAGATCCGCCGGTTTTGACACCGACATTGGTGCTTTCATTGAGAGTTCCGATGCGTCGTCTTCAAGAGGTTCGATGGCCCCGTCAATCATCTATAACAATGCTGTCCAGGGGGAAGCCTTCCTCCCCGAACATATCTTCGTATTCGGCGGCTTCGCACTGCGGGCCAACTCGCTTAGCCATCTAGAGCAGATCGATAGCTACGCCCCTGGCCATCAGGTCAGGTTTGGAAGCTTGAACTACGTCGCTGATATCCACGGAGGCTTGATCTTCGATGGATTCACGCCCACGACAACCACTCCCTGCCACCGCGATGAGCATGACTTAAATCTGTCATCGAACCACACCCAGGAGATGGCGCCTGTAACTGCTCTGGCCCTAGAACCGGAGCAGATCGCGCCATCCGAGGATGGGAAGCTCAGCCCCGCCACGGAAGCCGCAGACTCAGCGGCGTTGGAGCCACACATAGACCCATCCTCGGGTGGAATCTGCGCCACCGGAACCTTGGACTCGTTTCCGGCTACACGTTCCGAACCACGTGCGTCCGCGTACGTCGAGCTTGATCGGACATCGATCGTCGAATTCAGCTCCGCGGACATCTTCCGGCACTCACCTTTAGGCGATGTGCTAAACTCATTAAAAACACTCTCCTTAGCGGGGGACTCACAGCCGAATTATATCCGGTTCGAGCTGGAGGCTGGTGACGGAGAATTTCGCTTCCCACCCACCGCCCACTTCATAGCCACTATCGAAGACTTAACCGACATGCTCGATTACGGCTTCGAAGACATCGACGGTATGGACAACGATGCTGAAGAGGAGCAGGGCCAAAACCCGTTGTTTACCGGGCGCTGGACGGCCACTTCTTCGTATGACGTGTACATGGTGGATACACCTAAAGAGAACAATGGCGATAATGAGAAGGATCCAGTCGAGGATAAACCTCCTGAGACATAGCCAAAACGCCGACGTCAGCGGCGCCGCTCTAAATCACGCCTTGAAAAAGATAGCGATACCGGCACGAGAGAAAACAATATTCTGGACGATGCCGAAGACAAGGAATACCCCGTTGAGCCAACCTCCGAACAGGATGAACGGGAGGACGGGCGAGTCAGCCCTGATGAACAGGCCGTAAACGAAGACTCGAAGGATAGTAATTATCTTCCACTCTCCGAGGATGAGGTGAGCCTCGGCAACGAGGATTTCATCGTGCCTGAGGAACCTCTCGAGCAGGAGCGCTTTAAGCGCCAGCTAATAGCCACCGCGAGGAGCCTGAAAAAGAAGCAGCAACAGCTTCAAGCTGATCCAGACCTGCTCAACGACAGATGGACTAATGTCCTGGCAGCCGAGGAATACGACCTCGATGGCCCAACTAAGTGTTACCCGAAGCGCACATTGTTACCCCAATTCGATGACGAGGCGTTGGAGCCCATACCATTAGCGCGTAATGCGGCTAACCGACCACCACGTGGCCGGGATAAAGCGGCACCTCAAGCCGAACACCAGCCCGTCCCACCTCACCGTAAAGGAAGAGATAAAACGGCTCAGGGTTATACATATGACCTATGGCAGGACCTAAAAAACATAACAGGTCAGACCAGATCGATCTATGGATCGCGGGTGCGTGCCCTGACGCACGACGATGGCCATTTGGCCGGACGTGACAATCATAACCACGCCCGGCCGAAGCTCGCAGACAGACTACATCCGAACTACGTCGCGACTTGGCCCGATACAGAGGCGCCGCACACCCCCTCTGCTTCACTGACGAAGTAATGGAGCATGAATTCCCAGAGGGGTTTAAACCCATAAATATCGAATCATATGATGGAACAACAGATCCCGCGGTATGGATTGAGGACTTTCTTCTCCATATTCTTATGGCACGCGGTGATGACCTTCACGCCATCAAATACCTCCCGCTAAAACTCAAAGGGCCAGCTCGGCACTGGTTAAACAGTCTGCCTCAAAACTCTATTGGCAGCTGGGAGGACTTGGAAGACGCCTTCCACGATAACTTCCAAGGTACATATGTACAACCTCCAGATGTTGATGACTTAAGCCACATAGTTCAACAGCCCAGAGAGTCAGCCAGGAAATTCTGGACCATGTTCCTAACTAAAAAGAACCAGATCGTCGACTGTCCGGATGCCGAAGCCCTAGCGGCCTTTAAGCATAGCATCCGCGACGAATGGCTCACCCGTCACCTCAGCCAAGAAAAGCCGAAGTCCATGGCAGCCCTCACGGCACTCATGACCCGTTTTTGTGCAGGCGAGGATAGTTGGCTAGCCCATAGCAATAACACTGCAAGCGAAGCTGGCACCTCTGAGACCAAAAACAGCAACGGCAAGCCCCGACGCAACAGGCACAAGCGTCGAAGCAACAGTGACAATACCGACGACACGACGGTCAACACATGATTCAGTGGCTCCAAGTCCGGCCGGCAGAAGAAGCCATATAAAAGAAACAATCCGGGCCCATCCAGCTTGGACCGCATACTCGATCATCCATGCCAGATCCGTGGCACCCCAGAGAAACCAGCCAATCATACCAACAGAGACTGTTGGGTTTTTAAACAGGCCGGCAAATTAAATGCCGAGAACAAGGAGAAGGGGTCGCAAAGCGAGGACGATGACGAGGAGTCCCGTCCGCCGAACACAGGGGGACAGAAGAAGTCCCCCCAAGTTAAAACAGTAAACATGATATATGCTACCCATATCCCCAAGAGGGAGCGCAAACGCGCGCTGAGGGACGTCTACGCGATGGAGCCAGTCGCCCCAAAGTTCAACCCATGGTCTTCCTATCCGATCACTTTCGATCGCAGGGACCATCCAACATGTATCCGTCATGGCGGTTTAGCCGCACTAGTCCTCGACCCAATCATTGACGGATTCCATCTCACGCGAGTCCTCATGGATGGTGGCAGCAGCATGAACCTGCTCTATCAGGATACAGTGCGCAAAATGGGCATTAATCCCTCTAGGATCAAGTCCACAAAGACTACCTTTAAAGGAGTCATACCAGGTGTAGAGGCCCACTGTACGGGCTCAATCACATTAGAGGTTGTCTTCGGATCCCCGGACAACTTCTGAAGCGAAGAGTTGATCTTCGATATCGTCCCTTTCCGCAGTGGCTATCACGCACTGCTGGGACGAACCGCATTTGCTCGATTCAACGCGGTACCAGACTATGCTTATCTCAAGCTCAAGATGCCCGGGCCACGCGGCGTCATAACAGTCAATGGAAAAACAGAACGCTCCCTCTGTACCGAGGAGCACACCGCTGCTTTAGCAGCAGAGGTACAGAGCGGACTTTTCAAGCAGAGCCTCAATTTGGCAGCCGAGCTCCCGGACACTGTCAAACGAGTCCGGACTACTCTGCAGGGGACAGCCCAGCTCGTCAAGAGCTCGACTAGCAATTTGGCCTCCGTCCCAGTCCCGACCAAGCGGCGGCGTTCGTACCGCGCGTACATAACTACGCACTCAAAATACCATGGGCATAGACGGAGGCATAACTAGATTGTGATCCATAATATGGCTCGACCTCCCCTGGACACACATACTTTTCTTTTTCTTTTTTATCCTTTTCAGGTTTCTTTTCCACATGCCTTTCCTGACAGCCTGATCACCGGTCCCTTCGAAAGGATAGATACACCAAGAAGGCAAGAAGCACTGACGTATAAGGGAATTTCAAGGTGGTCTCTTTAACGATCACTCTGCCTGTTTTCAGGACCCGCACGTAGCTCTCCTTTGGTTGTGGCTTATTAAATAGCCCTGTTGCTTATTGCACTACTTGTACAAATACGCTTTGACGTATTAATCGAACTATAATGGAAACAGTTTGCGGCCCAACTTCTGCGGCACTAGCTTGCTACCTATTTTTTTGATAATCTTATCAAATCGCACCCGTATACTTTGGTACGCTTTAATCCGCCAGGGGCTTCATCGCGCCCCATAATACAACAACAAAGTCCGAACACTTTTTACAATATAGTTTGGCACCCCGAATTTAGCATTATATGCATTGGCTCCGAATCATGTCTTTGGTCAATAGTTGGGTTGCTCGGCTCCTGTGCTTACTACCTTACGTTCCGCTATATCGTCTAGGGTAGTACTACCTACGTGGGGGTTGAAGCCGACGAATGGCCAACCCTCAGATTTCATAAACATGGCCGCACAGGAGGTAATATTTTAACAAGCATTATATTACATAATCGACTTTGTTTCATAATACAGGGCGAGATAACATGAATGTATTAATTCAAAGATTACATCTTTCGCACATTGCTCCGCTACAATGCGGGATCCCTCCAGGACATCGCTAAAATATCGCTCGGGCGTGCGGTGCTCCTTGCCCTTGGGCGGTCCCTCGGTCGCGAGCTTGACGGCATTCATCTTTGCCCACTGCACCTTGACACAGGCGAAGGCCATCCGCACACCTTCGATACAGACCGACCGTTTGATGGCGTCAAGCTGGGGGCAGGCATTGACCAGCCGTTTCAGGAGACTGAAGTAGCTGCTGGGTATGGCTTCGGCAGGCCACAGCCGGATTATTAAGTCCTTCATGGCCAGTTCGGCCACCCTATGCAGTTCGACCAGCTGTTTTAGCTGATCGCTAAAGGGCACCGGATGTTCTGGCGCAAGGTATTGCGACCAGAACAGCTTCTCCGTTGAGCTCCCCTCTTCAGCTCGGAAGAATTCCGCAGCGTCAGAAATACTGCACGGCAGATCCGCAAACGCCCCTGGAGAAATCCAAATCCGGGTTAGTAAGAGATACCTCTTCTTCACATACTTGCTTTACATAATAAAAGCCTTACCCTCCGCGATTTTCTTGGCCTCCTGGATTTCCTGGAGGGCGCCCTGGGCTTCAACCCGGGCCTCTTGTGCGCTCTGGTGAGCCTTGGCGAGTTCGGTCTCTTGATCCGCAATGTCGCGCTCCAAGGACTTGCATTTCTTGACGGCGTCCTGGAGCTCCTGCTGGACCTCACCAACCCTGGCCTCGTGTTTTTCACCGGTGGCTTGCTCCTTTGCCGCTTTCTTTTTGGCCTGAGCCAGCGCTTTCTTGAGGGTTTCCACCTCAGTCGCCGCTCCTACAAATATCATGGCACTATGGTCAGCACAAGTTATTCATCCTTTCCGGATATACACAAGGTCATCACATACCTTGCTTGTCCTCCAGCTGCTTTTTTACACGGCCGAGCTCTTCCTCGGCCCGCTCCAGACTCTGCTTTAGTCTGGAGACCTCAGCAACATGAGAGGTTGCGACTAGCAACGACGCCTGCTTATTCACATAAGACCTATTTAGTCAGTTTCCGGCGAAAATTACTTGATCCTGTGTCCGGCTTTTCTTTTCGAACACCGGACAGTGTCCGGCTTTCCTGTGTCCGACCAAGCTTGGCGTCCGGATATGAAGATTCCTTTCTCTGTAACCGACTTTGTATAACCCTAGTCCCCTCCGGTGTCTATATAAACCGGAGGGCTTAGTCCGTAGAGACGACGACAATCATAGTCATACAGGCTAGACTTTTAGGGTTTTAGCCATTACGATCTCGAGGTATATCAACTCTTGTAATACTCATATTCATCAAGATCAATCAAGCAGGAAGTAGGGTATTACCTCCACAGAGAGGGCCCGAACCTGGGTAAACATCGTGTCCCCCGTCTCCTGTTACCATCAACCTTAGACGCATAGTTCGGGACCCCCTACCCGAGATCCGCCGGTTTTGACACCGACAATCGCCTACTTCATGAAGATCTACCCTGAGTGAGGCTAGTCCTTCGTGGGCGTAAGCCATGATGGAATAGGCAAGGTTGCTTCTTCATGGACCCTTCATGAGTGGAGCCCTCCGGGAACTCGCGCAGCCGTTAATCAAGAGGTGAAAGATAAAGCAGAAAATATAGATCACATCCTAAGAACACTACTACATCACTCGAAAAATGCAGTGAAATAGAACTAAAAGATAAACGAATTAAACCCGAACGAGAGCTTTACAAAAGAAGGGGGACTAACCACATTTCTTCTACCAGCAGAAGATAACTTCCTCTTCAAGGATTTTACTTTCCAAAAAACGTAAAGACAAAAGTCACCTCAACAGGAGAAAATAACCAACAACATAAACACCAAGTACAAGAAAATAAAACATAAAAAACTTGATTAAGATAAAACTTGAAAAGAGCTTTATCAAGGGATCCTTCATCACAAGAAAAACCCCGTAATGGCTTGTAATATAAAGATTTATGTTTATTTCTGTGTCATAGAGTTGTGTTGTGGTATTGACGTGAGTCACCGTTCGTGATCGTGCATAACGTGTGTATGATTAGTGCACGATTATAAATGGGGGCATCACATTAATTAAGATAAATTACATAGTAATTCCTAAGCTTACACTCTAATGCATGAGCACTTAAAAACAAACACTCAGAGGCCATTACGGGGCTAGAACACATGGGAAAACAGAGAAATGATGCACTGAGTAAAATCTGATACACTTAGAGGCCATAGATGCACTCAGAGACCAATGAACCTGTGCACTACATGCGGTAGAGGCCATTGGTAACATCTAACTACATCCAAACCTACTGAAAGGATCGATATAGTTGACTAGAGGGGGGTGAATAGGCATCTAACAATTTTTAGCTTTTCTTTACCAATTTAAACTTTGCATCAAAGTAGGTTGTCTAGATATGCAAGTAGGTGAGCAACCTATATGATGCAACAACAACAAGCACACAAGCAACCAAGGGATACAACACAATATAAGCTTGCACAAGTAAAGGTAAGAGATAACCAAAAGTGGTGCCGGTGGAGACGAGGATGTGTTACCGAAGTTCCTTCCCTTTGAGGGGAAGTACGTCTCCGTTGGAGCGGTGTGGAGGCACAATACTCCCCAAGAAGCCACTAGGTCCACCGTATTCTCCTCGTGCCCTCACACAATGCGAGATGCCGTGATTCCACTATTGGTGCCCTTGGAGGCGGCGACCGAACCTTTACAAACAAGGTTGGGGCTATCTCCACAACTCAATTGGAGGCTCCCAATGATACCACGGAGCTTCACCACAATGGAGTGTGGCCCCGAGGTGACCTCAACAGTCTAGGGTGCTCAAACACCCAAGAGTAACAAGATCCGCGAAGGATTAGTGGGGGGAATCAAATTTCTCTTGGTGGAAGTGTAGATCCGGGCCTTCTCAACCAATCCCTAAAGAATCAACAAGTTTGATTGGCTAGGGAGAGATCAGGCGAAAAAGAGCTTTTGGAGCAACAATGGAGCTTGGGGGAAAAGAGGTAAGTAAACTTGGAGAAGAAGACCTCCTTATATAGTGGGGGAACCAATGCAACCGTTACCCCCCTCTTCAGCCCGCACAGAGCGGTACTACTGCTCAGTAGAGCGGTACTACCGCTGGTCGCAGCGGTACTACCGCGACCACCAGCGGTACTACCGCATAGACTGAGCGTAGTAGAAGCCAAGGGAGAAAGAGAGAAAGAGAGGGGGTATGGGCGGCATTAGTAGCGGTGGTAGCCGCGGTACTACCGCTGCTACTACCGCTACTACTACCGCACAACCCGACATGGGAAAATGCATCCTCGAATCGAGGCGGTAGCGTTGCCGAACTAGGATGGTACTGCCGCCTATGCCCCGAAGCGGTACTACCGCTGTAGACAGCGGTACTACCGCTTGAGGACCATAGGCGGTACTACCGCTCTGGCGGCGGTACTACCGCTTTCTCCTCATAGTCTCCACTACTGTTAAAACAGCAAACTCCACGGAGACGAAAGGAGCTGGGGGTGCAATAGAGACGTGTACGTGTTGATTCCACCCTAGCCTTTCCAAAGCGGACCCCCTCTTGATAGTACGGTGTCTCCTACGACTCAAGTCCACCAAACCGAAACGAAAGAGACTACACCGTCTTCACGTAAAGCTCCGAGGGGAAAGAATCGTCTCGTGCCACAGAATGAATCTCTGAAATACTCAACGCACATGATTAGTCCACAAAAGCATTGTCATCAATCACCAAAACTACTTAGAGAGAGATATGCCCTAACAATCTCCCCCTTTTTGGTGGATTGATGACAACACGGGATTTGCACAAGGTAATGGCATAAGATAAAGCGAATCCCAAAACTAAAAAATATAGACGGGCTCACCCTAGATGTGTGCACTTAATTAGAGGTGCCTTTGGATTGCAAAGCACATTAGGATCAACACTCCCCCTATATTTTATAGTCTGACAACAATAGCATCAAAGACATATGAGCTAGGATGCAGGCAAGTGAGCAAAGTAACATATGAGATAAGCATGAACTCACAAACTACTACAGTACTTGACATACAAGAAAATAATAAGATAGGGTAGCATATGTCTCACACCATATGAAAGGGTACCAGGTTTCATGAGCATAAAACAAACCAAAGCAAATAAGAGAGTTTGCGAGAGAGAGAAGACCAGGCAAATAAGACACTCGCAACTCGACAACGACAAATCCCTAAACTCTCTCCCCCTTTGGCATCGAGACACCAAAAGGGGAAAGAGTGCTGCTACGGCCACAGGTGATAGCAGAACTGAAGAACTCCAGCATCACATCCCCGTGAGATCGTCTGCTCCTCCGTCATCGGCAGGGGGCTGCTCAGTGTCTGAGTCTGTCCACGGGCAGTGCTGCTGAACCCACTCCTCCTCATCTATGATCTTGCCCTCAGAACCGCTGTCAACTGTAGAACTTAACTAGCACATGAGCTCCTTGTGACGGCTCCTGGACTTCTTCTCAGACACATGAGCCATGTACTGACCATGAGACTCTATGCAGAAAAGTTTCTTCATTTTTCACTTGAGCTTCTTTGCCCACGAGGGCTCCGCTCCAGAGGGCTCATAGTCATCATCATCATCAGCATCAGACTCTGTGTCAACGTCAGTAGCTCCAGATGGAATCCGAGACCTCGGGACCGATGTGCCCCAGTTCTCCTTCTTCCTCAAATGCTTGATCTCATGAGGGATCAACTCGCCAGTCTCCAGCACAACATTAGGATAAGTGTGCATGCAAGCCTTCTCAATAAGCAACATGAGAAAAGGCGCATAGATGGGGCACTTGCGCTCAGAGATAGCGGTGACAAGCTCAGACCACATGACATGAGAGATATCCAAGGATTCTCCAGTTTTTTCTTCTTTCTCATGCTGGCAGAAAAGAAGCATGTCCACGAGAAAAGAGTGAACCATATCCAAGTTCCCAATGCGAGGGAAGAGAATCTCTATGAAGATGCGATGAAGTATGTCCAAAAAGGCCGGCAGCTCATAGGTCTCCTTCTGAGTCTCAGGGTGAATCTTCAAAGTACAGTACGGCCAGAGAGATTGCTTGTGAGTGGAAGTAGCATTGCGGTGAGGGCGAAAGCCGACTGGATTGTCAATTCCTTTATCTTCAATCCTAAGTAACTCCATGAATGCCTTCCATTTGACAGAGAGAATCTTGCCATTGGTCATCCGTGTCAGAGTTCTTTCCTCATCCGTTCCAAGATGGACCGTGGCATAAAACTGAGCCACCAAATCTGCATCAAAGTCCTTGTTGAACTGCATGATCCTGAGAATGTTCAGCTGAGCACACATCTGTAGGGCTTCGCCAAAGTAGGCAGGATCCCTCTCCATATAGTCAGTGTCAATGGTGCGAACATCAACATAGAGATTCTTCTTTGCTTTGATCACGTCAAAGTAGATTGCCCACTGAAAACGGTTCCAGAATGGATGGTTGACAAGATTGGGTGCCGACGCTTCTCCCAGAACTCCTTGGCATTCATCTCAGTCACGGACTTGGGCTTCGGCTTGGGCTTCTTCGCAATACTCTTGGACGAAGTTGGTGGAACACTTAAAGGAGGAACACTTGAAGAAGCAGCCACTGTCTCAGAGATGCGATATCGCTTTGAAGTAGAATGCCCGGGGTTGACACAACGGACATGTTGCTCAGAAGGGCCATCACCTGGAACCAAACACACGGACACAGGAAACAACACGAAAGAACGAGCATAAGCCACCAAAACAAGGCAACAACGATCAAGGTTTGGTAGGAGAAAGAGGAAGTTGGCATCCAGCGGAAGTACCGCGACAAGGCAGCGGTAGTACCGCCTATAGCCCTCAAGAGGTAGTACCGCTCCAAGAGAGCGGTAGTACCGCTCTAGGCGGGAGGGGCGGCGATTCCTTACTGCCGCGGCCAAATCCGGTACTGCCATGATACGTCTCCAACGTATCTATAATTTTTGATTGTTCCATGCTGTTATATTATCAATCTTGGATGTTTTATAATCATTTTATAGTCATTTTATATCATTTTTTGGCACTAACCTATTGACATAGTGCCAAGTGCTAGTTGCTGTTTTCTGCATGTTTTTTACATCTCAGGAAATCAATATCAGACGGAGTCCAAACGCAACGAAACTCCACGGAGATTTTTTTGGACCAGAAGGAACATAATGGGCCCTGGCTACACCTAGGGGGTGCCCCGAGGAGGGAATAACCCACCAGGGCACGCCAGGAGGCCCAGGCGCGCCCTGGTGGCTTGTGCCCACCTTGGGTGCCCCCCGGACCGCCTCTTTGCTCTATAAATACCCCAATATTCCCAAAACCCTAGGGGAGTCGATGAAATATTCATGCAGCTGCCGCAGACTCCAGAACCACCAGATCCAATCTAGACACCATCTCGGATGGGGTTCACCACCTCCATTGATGCCTCTCCGATGGTGCGTGAGGTGTTCTTTGTAGACCTTCGGGGTCCATAGTTAGTATGTAGATGGCTTCATCTCTCTCTGAATTCTCAATACAATGGTCTCTTGGAGATCCATATGATGTAACTCTTTTGCGGTGTGTTTGTTGGGATCGATGAACTTTGAGTTTATGATCAGATCTATCTTTTTTATATCCATGAAAGTATTTGAGTTTCTTTGATCTCTTTTATGCATGATCTCTTATAGCCTTGTATTTCTTCTCTGATATTTGGGTTTTGTTTGGCCAACTTGATCTATTTATCTTGCAATGGGAAAAGGTGCTTTGTAGTGGGTTCGATCTTACGGTGCTTGATCCCAATGACAGAAAGGGAAACGACACGTATGTATCGTTGCTACTAAGGATAAAACGATGGGATCTATCTCTACATAGATAGATCTTGTCTACATCATGTCATCGTTCTTATTGCATTACTCCGTTTCTCCATGAACTTAATACACTAGATGCATGCTGGATAGTGGTCGATGTGTGGAGTAATAGTAGTAGATGCAGGCAAGAGTCGGTCTACTAATCTTGGACGTGATGCCTATATAATGATCATTCCCTGGATATCGTCATGAGTATTTGAAGTTCTATCAATTGCCCAACAGTAATTTGTTCACCCATCGTTTGCTATTTTTCTTGAGAGAAGCCACTAGCGAAAGCTACGGCCCCCGGGTCTCTTTCTCATATATTTGCCTTTGCGATCTACTTTTTCCTTGCATTTATTTTCAGATCTATTAAACCAAAAATATAAAAATACTTTGCTGCACTTTATTTTATTTGCGATCCATTTATTCAATCTAATACAATTTTACCTCACGTCTGTTTGCCTATCTTGAGGCACCGTACCCCAGAAGGGATTGACAACCCCTTTAACACGTCGGGTTGGGAGGATTTGTTATCTGTGTGCAGGAGCTATTTACGTTGTGTTGCTTGGTTCTCCTACAGGTTCGATAACCTTGGTTTCATATCTGAGGGAAATACCTACCGCCGCTGTGCTGCATCATCCCTTCCTCTTTGGGGAAATACCAACGTAGCTTCAAGCGACATCAAAAGGAATTTCTGGGTCGTTGCCGGGGAGGATCTTCAACATATACCAGGTTCCTAATCACAAATCTCATCTCCTCGCAATTTAAATTATTGCCATTTGCCTCTCGTTTTCATCTCCCCCACTTCACAAAATTTGTCATTTTATTCGCCCCTCTTTTTCGTTCGCCCCTTTTCTCGTTAGATCTCTTGTTTGCTATCTCTACTTGTGTTACCATGTACCTTCTATTTGCTTGCATCTTTGCTTGCTAAAAATATATTGATATGGATGCTCATCCACTTGCTAATATTTTCAAGAGATCCAATTATGATGAACCTATTGCTAGTGAACTGAGTTCACAAGATTATCTTTATGAAGTTTTGCTTGAGATTTATGAATCTGTAAATTATGATGAAGTGTTAAAAGAAGAAAATTATAAAGTGATTCATGATAGCTCCTTAGATGAAAAGCATGATTGCAATGATGTTACTACAAATTCTATTAATGTCAATTGTGTTAATAATATGCAAAACCCCAAGCTTGGGGATGCTAATATTTTTGTGTACACTACTTACTGCAATGATCATGATTGGGGTGATAATGATTCTTATGATCTTGAATATTTATTTAAACCTCATCATGAATATGTTTGCAATAATAATGAAAGTGGGTTTGGAAGAGTGTCAACTTTAGGTGTTAATGATCCCACTACTTTGGAGATTTATCAATCTTGTGAATTTTTTGATAAAAGTGGGTTTGGAGAGGTCATGACTTTATTTGATGATAATTCCACTATTTTGGAAGAGTGTCACCTTTGCATGCATGTGGATCATTGCTACCTCTTGAGCACTGCGTTGGTTTTCCCTTGAAGAGGAAAGGGTGATGCAGCAAAGTAGCGTAAGTATTTCCCTCAGTTTTTGAGAACCAAGGTATCAATCCAGTAGGAGGCTATACGCGAGTCCCTCGCACATACACAAACAAATAAATCCTCGCAACCAACGCGATAAGGGGTTGTCAATCCCTACACGGTCACTTACGAGAGTGAGTTCTGATAGATATGATAGGATAAATTTTTTGGTATTTTTATGATAAAGATAACCAATCATACATAAAAGAATTCAGAAGATTCAAATATTGTTCATAGATAAACTTGATCATAAACCCACAATTCATTGGTCTCAACAAACACACCGCAAAAGAAGATTACATCGAATAGATCTCCACGAGAGAAGGGGAGAACATTGTATTGAGATCCAAAAAGAGAGAAGAAGCCATCTAGCTAATAACTATGGACCCGAAGGTCTGAGGTAAACTACTCACACTTCATCGGAGAGGCTATGGTGTTGATGTAGAAGCCCTCCGTGATTGATGCCCCTTCCGGCGGAGCTCTGGAACAGGCCCCAAGATGGGATCTCGTGGGTACAGAAGGTTGCGGCGGTGGAATTAGGTTTTTGGCTCCGTATCTGATCGTTTGGGGGTACGTAGGTATATATAGGAGGAAGGAGTACGTCGGTGGAGCAACATGGGGCCCACGAGGGTGGAGGGCGCGCGTGGGGGGGGGGGTAGGCGCGCCCCCTACCTTGTGGCTTCCTGGAAGCTTCCTTGACTTAGGGTCCAAGTCTCCTGGATCATGTTCGTTCCAAAAATCACGTTTCCGAAGGTTTCATTCCGTTTGGACTCCGTTTGATATTCTTTTTCTGCGAATCTCTGAAATAGGCAAAAACAGCAATTCTGGGCTGGGCCTCCGGTTAATAGGTTAGTCCCAAAAATAATATAAAAGTGAATAATAAAGCCCAATTATGTCCAAAACATAAGATAATATAGCATGGAGCAATCAAAAATTATAGATATGTTGGAGACGTATCAAGCATCCCCAAGCTTAATTCCTGCTCGTCCTCGAGTAGGTAAATGATAAAAACAGAATTTTTGATGTGGAATGCTACTTGGCATAATTTCAATGTAATTCTTCTTAATTGTGGTATGAATATTCAGATCCGAAAGATTCAAGATAAAAGTTCAATATTGACATAAAAATAATAATACTTCAAGCATACTAACTAAGCAATTATGTCCTCTCAAAATAACATGGCCAAAGAAAGTTCATCCCTACAAAATCATATAGTTTAGTCATGCTCCATTTTCGTCACCCAAGAATGCTCTCATCATGCACAACCCCGACGACAAGCCAAGCAATTGTTTCATAGTTTAGTAATCTCAAACATTTTCAACCTTCACGCAATACATGAGCGTGAGCCATGGACATAGCACTTTGGGTGGAATAGAATATGATGATGGGGGTTATGTGGAGAAGACAAAAAAGGAGAAAGTCTCACATCAACGAGGCTATGAGCTATGGAGATGCCCATTGATTGATGTTAATGCAAGGAGTAGATAGGGATTGCCATGCAACGGATGCACTAGAGCTATAAATATATGAAAGCTCAATCAAAAGAAACTAAGTGGGTGTGCATCCAACTTGCTTGCTCACGAAGACCTAGGGCACTTGAGGAGGCCCATTGTTGGAATATACAAGCCAAGTTCTATAATAAAAAATTCCCACTAGTATATGGAAGTGACAAAATAAGAGACTCTCTATCATGAAGATTATGGTGCTACTTTGAAGCACAAGTGTGGTAAAGGATAGTAACATTGTCCCTTCTCTCTTTTCTCATTTTTTGGGCCTTCTATTTTTTTATGGCCTTTCTCTCTTTTTTTTATTCCTCACTTGGGACAATGCTCTAGAGAATGATGATCATCACACTTCTATTTATTTACAACTCAATGATTACAACTCGATACTAGAACAAAGTATGACTCTATATGAATGCCTCCGGCGGTGTACCGGGATATGCAATGAACCAAGAGTGACATGTATGAAAGAATTATGAATGGTGGCTTTGCCACAAATACTATGTCAACTACATGATCATGCAAAGCAATATGACAATGATGAACGTGTCATGATAAACGGAATGGTGGAAAGTTGCATGGCGATATATCTCGGAATGGCTATGGAAATGCCATAATAGGTAGGTATGGTGGCTGTTTTGAGGAAGATATAAGGAGGTTTATGTGTGAAAGAGCGTATCATATCACGAGGTTTGGATGCACCGGCGAAGTTTGCACCAACTCTCAATGTGAGAAAAGGCAATGCATGGTACCGAAGAGGCTAGCAATGATGGGAAGGTGAGAGTGCGTATAATCCATGGACTCAACATTAGTCATAAAGAACTCACATACTTATTGCAAAAATCTACAAGTCATCAAAAACCAAGCACTACGCGCATGCTCCTAGGGGGATAGATTGGTAGGAAAAGACCATCGCTCGTCCCCGACCGCCACTCATAAGGAGGACAACCAAAGAACACCTCATGTTTCAAATTTGTCACATAATGTTTACCATACGTGCATGCTATGGGACTTGCAAACTTCAACGCAAGTATTTCTCAAATTCACAACTACTCAACTAGCACGACTTTAATATTACTACCTCCAAATCTCAAAACAATCATCAAGCATCAAACTTCTCTTCGTATTCAAAACACTCATAAGAAAGTTTTTACTAATCTTGAATACCTAGCATATTAGGATTATTTAAGAAAATTACCATGCTATTTAAGACTCTCAAAATAATCTAAGTGAATCATGAGAGATCAATAGTTTCTATAAAACAAATCCACCACCGTGCTCTAAAAGATATAAGTGAAGTACTAGAGCAAAAACTATATAACTAAAAAGATATAAGTGAAGCACATAGAGTATTCTAATAATTTCCGAATCATGTGTGTATCTCTCAAAAGGTGTGTACAGCAAGGATGATTGTGGTAAACTAAAAACAAAGACTCAAATCATACAAGACGCTCCAAGCAAAACACATATCATGTGGTGAATAAAAATATAGCTCCAAGTAAAGTTACCGATGGAAGTAGACGAAAGAGGGGATGCCTTCCGGGGCATCCCCAAGCTTTGTCCTTTTGGTGTCCTTATATTATCTTGGGGGTTCCATGGGAATACCCAAGCTTAGGCTCTTGCCACTCCTTGTTCCATAATCCATCAAATCTTTCACCCAAAACTTGAAAACTTCACAACACAAAACTCAGCAGAAAATCTCGTGAGCTCCGTTAGCGAAAGAAAACAAAAGACCACTTCAAGGTACTGTAGTGAACTCATTCTTTATTTATATTGGTGTTAAACCTACTGTATTCCAACTTCTCTATGGTTTATAAACTCTTTTACTAGCCATAGATTAATCAAAATAAGCAAACAACACACGAAAAACAGAATCTGTCAAAAACAGAACAGTCTGTAGTAATCTGTAACTAACGCAAACTTCTGGAACTCCAAAAAATCAGCCAAAATAGGAAGACCTAGACAATTTGTTTATTGATCAGAAGCAATTGGAATCAATATTTTATCACGTTCTGGTGATTTTTAACAATTGTTTTTGTGAACAGAAAGTTTCTGGAATTTTCTGCAAGATCAAATAACTATCATCCAAGAAGATCCTATAGGTTTAACTTGGCACAAACACTAATTAAAACATAAAAACACATATAACCAGAGGCTAGATCAAATATTTATTCCTAAACAGAAGCAAAAAGAAAAAAAAAACTAAAAATAAAATGGGGTCGCCTCCCAACAAGCGCTATCGTTTAACGCCCCTAGCTAGGCATAATAGCAAGGATAGATCTAGGTATTGCCATCTTTGGTAGGCAATTCATAAGTGGCTCTCATGATAGATTCATATGGTAGTTTTATTTTCTTCCTAGGGAAGTGTTCCATGCCTTTATTAATGGAATTTGGAATCTAATATTCCCTTCCTTCATATCAATAATTGCACCAATCATTCTAAGGAAAGGTCTACCAAGAATAATAGGACATGAAGGATTGCACTCTATATCAAGAACAATAAAATCTACGGGCACATAGTTCCTATTTGCAAAAATAAGAACATCATTAATTCTTCCCATAGGTTTCTTAATAGTGGAATCCGCGAGGTGCAAGTTTAAAGAGCAATCATCAAAATCACGGAAACCTAGCAAATCGCACAAAGTTTTTGGAATCGTGGAAACACTAGCACCCAAATCACACAAAGCATAGCATTCATGATCTTTAATCTTAATTTTAATAGTAGGTTCCCACTCATCATAAAGTTTTCCAGGGATAGAAACTTCCAACTCAAGCTTTTCTTCATAAGATTGCATCAAGGCATCAACGATATGTTTGGTAAAAGCTTTATTTTGACTATAAGCATGAGGAGAATTTAGCACGGATTGCAACAAGGAAATACAATCTATCAAAGAGCAATTATCATAATTAAATTCCTTGAAATCCAAAATAGTGGGTTTATTAATATCTAGGGTTTTGTTCTCTTCAATCCCTCTTTTATCAATTTTAGCATCGAGATCTAAAAACTCCGAATTTTTGGAACGCCTTCTAGGTAAAGGTGGATCATATTCAGTCCCATCATTATCAAGATTCATATTGCAAAACAAAGATTTAATAGGGGACACATCAATAACTTTTAGATCTTCATCTTTATTTTCATAGAAATTTGAAGAACACGCTTTCATAAAGCAATCTTTCTTAGTACGCATCCTAGAGGTTCTTTCTTTGCACTCATCAATGGAAATTCTCATGGCTTTGAGAGACTCATTGATATCATGCTTAGGGGAATAGATCTCAGTTTTAAAGAATCAACATCAAGAGAAATTCTATCAACGTTCCTAGCCAATTCATCAACTTTAAGCAATTTCTCTTCAAGCAAAGCATTGAAATTCTTTTGCGAATTCGTAAACTCTTTAACACTAGTCTCAAATTCAGAGGGCATCTTATTAAAATTTCCATAAGAATTGTTGTAGGAATTACCATAATTATTAGAGGAATTGCTCGGATAAGGCCTAGGATAAAAGTTTCCTCTATACGCGTTGTTACCGAAATTATTCCTACCAACAAAATTCACATCCATAGATTCATTATTATTCTCAATCAAAGTAGACAAAGGCATATCATTGTGATCAGAAGAAACACTCCTAGTAGCAAATAATTTCATAAGTTCATCCATCTTTCCACTCAAAACATTAATTTCTTCTATCACATGCACTTTTTTATTAGTAGACCTTTCAGTGTGCCATTGAGAATAATTAACCATAATATTATCTAGGAGTTTAGTAGCTTCTCCTAAAGTGATTTTCCATAAAAGTGCCTCCCGCGGCTGAATATAAAAGATTTCTAGAAGCAAAATTCAATCCGGCATAAATTTTTTGTATAATCATCCACAAATTCAAACCTTGAGTAGGGCAATTACGTATCATTAATTTCATCCTCTCCCAAGCTTGTGCAACATGTTCATGATCAAGTTGCTTAAAATTCATGATATCGTTTCTAAGAGAGATGATCTTAGCGGGAGGGAAATACTTAGAGATAAAAGCATCTTTGCACTTATTCCAAGAATCAATACTATTTTTAGGCAAAGACGAAAACCAAGCTTTAGCACGATCTCTAAGCGAAAAAGGAAATAGCTTCAAATTAAAAATATCATTATCAACATCTTTCTTCTTTTGCATATCACACAAATCAACGAAGCTATTTAGATGAGTAGCGGCATCTTCACTAGGAAGGCCGGCGAATTGATCTTTCATGACAAGATTCAACAAAGCAGCATTGATTTCACAAGATTTAGTATCGGTAAGAGGAGCAATCGGAGTGCTAAGGAAATCATTATTGTTGGTATTGGTAAAGTCACACAATTTGGTATTATCTTGAGCCATCGTGAGAAACAAGCAATCCAACACACGAGCAAACAAAAAGCAAGCGAAAAAGAGGCGAATGAAAAAGAGAGGGCGAATAAAACGGCAAGGGTGAAGTGGGGGAGAGGAAAATGAGAGGCAAATGGCAAATAATGTAATGCGTGAGATAAGGGTTTGTGATGGGTACTTGGTATGTTGACTTTTGCGTAGACCTCCCCGGCAACGGCGCCAGAAATCCTTCTTGCTACCTCTTGAGCACTGCGTTGGTTTTCCCTTGAAGAGGAAAGGGTGATGCAGCAAAGTAGCGTAAGTATTTCCCTCAGTTTTTGAGAACCAAGGTATCAATCCAGTAGGAGGCTATGCGCGAGTCCCTCGCACCTACACAAACAAATAAATCCTCGCAACCAACGCGATAAGGGGTTGTCAATCCCTACACAGTCACTTACTAGAGTGAGATCTGATAGATATGATAGGATAATACATTTGGTATTTTTATGATAAAGATGCAAAGTAAAGAAAAAGCAAAGTAAAAAAGCAACGGAAATAACTAAGTGTTGGAAGATTAATATGATGAAGATAGACCCGGGGGCCATAGGTTTCACTAGTGGCTTCTCTCAAGAGCATAAGTATTTTACGGTGGGTGAACAAATTACTGTTGAGCAATTGACAGAATTGAGCATAATTATGAGAATATCTAGGTATGATCATGTATATAGGCATCACGTCCGAGACAAGTAGACCGACTCCTGCCTGCATCTACTACTATCAATCCACACATCGACTGCTATCCAGCATGCATCTAGAGTATTAAGTTCATCAGAACAGAGTAACGCCTTAAGCAAGATGACATGATGTAGAGGGATAAATTCATGCAATATGATAAAAAAACATCTTGTTATCCTTGATGGCAACAATACAATACGTGCCTTGCTGCCCCTACTGTCACTGGGAAAGGACACCGCAAGATTGAAGCCAAAGCTAAGCACTTCTCCCATTGCAAGAAAGATCAATCTAGTAGGCCAAACCAAACTGATAATTCGAAGAGACTTGCAAAGATAACCAATCATACATAAAAGAATTCAGAAGATTCAAATATTGTTCATAGATAAACTTGATCATAAACCCACAATTCATCGGTCTCAACAAACACACCGCAAAAGAAGATTACATCGAATAGATCTCCACAAGAGAGGGGGAGAACATTGTATTGAGATCCAAAAAGAGAGAAGAAGCCATCTAGCTAATAACTATGGACACGAAGGTCTGAGGTAAACTACTCACACTTCATCGGAGAGGCTATGGTGTTGATGTAGAAGCCCTCTGTGATCGATGCCCCTTCCGGCGGAGCTCCGGAACAGGCCCCAAGATGGGATCTCGTGGGTACAGAAGGTTGCGGCGGTGGAATTAGGTTTTTGGCTCCGTATCTGATCGTTTGGGGGTACATAGGTATATATAGGAGGAAGGAGTACG
>NC_057811.1:443552563-443622320 GCF_018294505.1 Triticum aestivum | reverse complement strand
GCGCCCCCTGCCTCGTGGCTTCCTGGAAGCTTCCTTGACTTAGGGTCCAAGTCTCCTGGATCATGTTCATTCCAAAAATCATGTTTCCGAAGGTTTCATTCCGTTTGGACTCCGTTTGATATTCTTTTTCTGCGAAACTCTGAAATAGCAAAAAACAGCAATTCTGGGCTGGGCCTCCGGTTAATAGGTTAGTCCCAAAAATAATATAGAAGTGAATAATAAAGCCCAATTATGTCCAAAACATAAGATAATATAGCATGCAGCAATCAAAAATTATAGATACGTTGGAGACGTATCAAGCATCCCCAAGCTTAATTCCTGCTCGTCCTCGAGTAGGTAAATGATAAAAACAGAATTTTTGATGTGGAATGCTACTTGGCATAATTTCATTGTAATTCTTCTTAATTGTGGTATGAATATTCAGATCCGAAAGATTCAAGATAAAAGTTCAATATTGACATAAAAATAATAATACTTCAAGCATACTAACTAAGCAATTATGTCCTCTCAAAATAACATGGCCAAAGAAAGTTCATCCCTACAAAATCATATAGTTTAGTCATGCTCCATTTTCGTCACACAAGAATGCTCTCATCATGCACAACCCCGATGACAAGCCAAGCAATTGTTTCATACTTTAGTAATCTCAAACATTTTCAACCTTCACGCAATACATGAGCGTGAGCCATGGACATAGCACTTTGGGTGGAATAGAATATGATGATGGGGGTTATGTGGAGAAGACAAAAAAGAAGAAAGTCTCACATCAACGGGGCTAATCAATGAGCTATGGAGATGCCCATTGATTGATGTTAATGCAAGGAGTAGCTAGGGATTGCCATGCACCGGATGCACTAGAGCTATAAATATATGAAAGCTCAATCAAAAGAAACTAAGTGGGTGTGCATCCAACTTGCTTGCTCACGAAGACCTAGGGCACTTGAGGAGGCCCATTGTTGGAATATACAAGCCAAGTTTTATAATGAAAAATTCCCACTAGTATATGAAAGTGACAAAATAAGAGACTCTCTATCATGAAGATTATGGTGCTACTTTGAAGCACAAGTGTGGTAAAGGATAGTAACATTGTCCCTTCTCTCTTTTTCTGTCATTTTTTTGGGGCTTCTCTTTTTTTATGGCCTTTCTCTCTCTTTTTTATTTATTTATTTTTATTCCTCACTTGGGACAATGCTGTAGAGAATGATGATCATCACACTTCTATTTATTTACAACTCAATGATTACAACTCGATACTAGAACAAAGTATGACTCTATATGAATGCCTCCGGCGGTGTACCGGGATATGCAATGAACCAAGAGTGACATGTATGAAAGAATTATGAATGGTGGCTTTGCCACAAATACTACGTCAACTACACGATCATGCAAAGCAATATGACAATGATGAACGTGTCATGATAAATGGAATGGTGGAAAGTTGCATGGCAATATATCTCGGAATGGCTATGGAAATGCCATAATAGGTAGGTATGGTGGCTGTTTTGAGGAAGATATAAGGAGGTTTATGTGTGAACGAGCGTATCATATCATGGGGTTTGGATGCACTGGCGAAGTTTGCACCAACTCTCAATGTGAGAAAGGGCCATGCACGGTACCGAAGAGGCTAGCAATGATGGAAAGGTGAGAGTGCGTATAATCCATGGACTCAACATTAGTCATAAAGAACTCACATACTTATTGCAAAAATCTACAAGTCATCAAAAACCAAGCACTACGCGCATGCTCCTAGGGGGATAGATTGGTAGGAAAAGACCATCGCTCGTCCCCGACCGCCACTCATAAGGAGGACAATCAATGAACACCTCATGTTTCAAATTTGTTACATAACGTTTACCATATGTGCATGCTACGAGACTTGCAAACTTCAACGCAAGTATTTCTCAAATTCACAACTACTCAACTAGCACGACTTTAATATTACTACCTCTATGTCTCAAAACAATCATCAAGCATCAAACTTCTCTTAGTATTAAAAACACTCATAAGAAAGTTTTTACTAATCTTGAATACCTAGCATATTAGGATTATTTAAGCAAATTACCATGCTATTTAAGACTCTCAAAATAATCTAAGTGAAGCATGAGAGATCAATAGTTTCTATAAAACAAATGCACCACCGTGCTCTAAAAGATATAAGTGAAGTACTAGAGCAAAAACTATATAACTCAAAAGATATAAGTGAAGCACATAGAGTATTCTAATAATTTCCGAATGCTCTCTTGCTTCACTTAGATTTATTCGAGAGTTAGTAAAATTTTCAAGAAATTCTCTCTTGGTTCACTTAAATTATTTTGAGAGAAAGAAAAATTTATGGTCATGATCTTCACTTATATTTGTTTGAGCTTATGAAAAGCAACACATGAAAATTAGTCCCAAAGTGATAGATATCCAAAAGGGATTTAATAAAAACTTTCATGAAGATCATTGGACAAAATAAACTTGATTCTTAGGAATGGTTTTGAGATATGATGATGTGATATGTGAGTTATGTTGATGAGTAATTATGCTTTAGTAAGAATGTTGGTGTTAAGGTTTGTGATTCCCTATGAAAGCACAAAAGTCAATAGTTATGCAATGAAATTATATCCTACTTGTGGTGCATTATTCGGTGTTAATTATGCTTAATGCTCGCTTATGAGATTATCCGTTTCTTGGTTGGTCGCTTCTCAATATTTTGCTAGCCTTCATTTTGCAGTAAGTATGATCTCTACTTGTGCATCCAAAATCCTTTAAACTAGATTTGCCACATGAGTCCACTATATCTACCTATATGCAGTATTCTTTTGCCGTTCTAAGAAAATTTGCATGTGCCATCTCTAATTTTAAAAGTAAACTTCTCTTTTGTGTGTTCGTTTCGCTCGCGGAGCGGTGAGGGGTGGCTAATATTTTCCATGCTGGATGTGTTATTCTCACGATGAATGTTTATTCACTTGTCATTGCATGGGAGTAAGGCAAAGGTTTGAGGGATGCCAAGTCCCGAAATGAAAAAATGAATTTACTTATGTTGTCAAATAATTAATTCCTTGGAAAGTGTTGGTATGGAGGGCAACCGTGGATACGGCTAGCCATGGAAAGTGAAAGTATGGTGGAAAAAGGAATAAACTTTATTTTCTGTTTGGGAACCGCCTATGATATATCTAGCATGGAAAGTGTTGGAAACTCTAAGTCGTTTTCGTTGGTGGGATGGATACACCTCCCAAAATGCTTTTATCTCTAAATTTTTCGCTTTGAGCTCTGGCACCTCTACAAATCCCTACTTCCCTCTGCGAATGGCCTTTCTTTTACTTTATGCAATTTTTATTTTGAATTTGAGTCTCCATCTTCTCTTTTAAAAGCACAAACTAAGAGGCAATATGATCGTACTTGAGTATTGGGTGTAGCTAATATGCGAGTGTGTTTCATGAATGGATCAATGGTTGAGCATGATGGGCTAGGGATAACTTATTTTAGCATTGATATTTTGAAAGACATGGTTGCTTGTTGATATGCTTGAGTATCTAAATTATCATGTCAAAACTAGACTATTTCTTGGAATCACATAAAAGTCCAATTGTCCATGCTATAAAGAAAAGAATATGATATGACATGATAGGCAGCATTCCACATCAAAAATTCTGTTTTTATCACTTACCTACTCGAGGACGAGTAGGAGGTAAGCTTGGGGATGCTGATATGTCTCCAACGTATCTATAATTTTTTATTGTTCCATGCTGTTATATTATCAATCTTGGATGTTTTATAATCATTTATATCATTTTTTGGTACTAACCTATTGACATAGTGCCAAGTGCCAGTTCTTGTTTTCTGCATGTTTTTTACATCGCAGCTAATCAATATCTGACGGAGTCCAAACGCAACGAAACTCCACGGAGATTTTTTTTGGACCAGAAGGAACATAATGGGCCCTGGCTGTGCCTGGGGGTGATTCGAGGAGGGCACAACCACCAGGGCGCGCCAGGAGGCACAGGCGCGCCCTGGTGGGTAGTGCCTACCTTGGGTGCCCCCGGACCGCCTCTTGCTCTATAAATACCCCAATATTCCCAAAACCCTAGGGGAGTCGACGAAATATTCATCCAGCCGCCGCAGAGTCAAGAACCACCAGATCCAATCTAGACACCATCTCGGATGGGTTTCACCACCTCCATTGGTGCCTCTCCGATGATGCGTGAGTAGTTCTTGGTAGACCTTCGGGTCCGTAGTTAGTAGCGAGATGGCTTCATCTCTCTCTCTCAATTCTCAATACATTGGTCTCTTGGAGATCCATATGATGTAAGTCTTTTGCGGTGTGTTTGTTGGGATCGATGAACTTTTATTTTATGATCAGATCTATCTTTTTTATATCCATGAAAGTATTTGAGTTTCTTTGATCTCTTTTATGCATGATCTCTTATAGCCTCGTATTTCTTCTCCGATATTTGGGTTTTGTTTGGCCAACTTGATCTATTTATCTTGCAATGGGAAGAGGTGCTTTGTAGTGGGTTCGATCTTACGGTGCTTCGTCCTAGTGACAGAAAGGGAAACGACACATATGTATCGTTGCTACTAAGGATAAAATGATGGGGTCTATCTCTACATATATAGATCTTGTCTACATCATGTCATCGTTCTTATTGCATTACTCCGTTTCTCCGTGAACTTAATACACTAGATGCATGCTGGATAGCGGTCGATGTGTGGAGTAATAGCAGTAGATGCAGGCAGGAGTCGGTCTACTAATCTTGGACGTGATGCCTATATAATGATCATTGCCTGGATATCGTCATGAGTATTGAGGTTCTATCAATTGCCCAACAGTAATTTGTTCACCCACCGTTTGCTATTTTTCTCGAGAGAAGCCACTAGTGAAACCTACGGCCCCCGGGTCTCTTTCTCATATATTTGCCTTTGCGATCTACTTTTTCCTTGCATTTATTTTCAGATGTATTAAACCAAAAATACATAAATACTTTGCTGCACTTTAACTTATTTGCGATCAATTTATTCAATCTAATACAATTTTACCTCGCGTCCGTTTGCCTATCTTGAGGCGCCGTACCCCGGAAGGGATTGACAACCCCTTTAACACGCCGGGTTGCGAGGATTTGTTATCTGTGTGCAGGATCTGTTTACGCTGTGTTTCTTGGTTCTCCTACTGGTTCGATAACCTTGGTTTCATATCTGAGCGAAATACCTACCGCCGCTGTGCTGCATCATCCCTTCCTCTTTGGGGAAATACCGACTAGCTTCAAGCGACATCAAAAGGAATTTCTGGCGCTGTTGCCAGGGAGGATCTTCAACATATACCAGGTTCCTAATCACAAATCTCATCTCCTTGCAATTTACATTATTTGCCATATGCCTCTCGTTTTCATCTCCCCCACTTCACAAAATTTGCCATTTTATTCACCCCTCTTTTTCGTTTGCCCCTTTTCTCGTCAGATCTCTTGTTTGCTATCTCTACTTGTGTTACAATGTGCCTTCTATTTGCTTGCATCTTTGCTTGCCAAAAATCTATTGATATGGATCCTCATCCACTTGCTAATATTTTCAAGAGATCCAATTATGATGAACCTATTGCTAGTGAATTGAGTTCACTAGATTATCTTTATGAAGTTTTTGTTGGAAATATGCCATAGAGGCAATAATAAAATGGTTATTATTATATTTCCTTGTTCATGCTATAATTGTATTAATCGGAAACCGTAATAGATGTGTGAATATATAGACCATAATATGCCCCTAGTAAGCCTCTAGTTGACTAGCTCGTTGATCAATAGATGGTTGTGGTTTCCTAACCATGGACATTGGATGTCGTTGATAACGGGATCACATCATTAGGAGAATGATGTGATGGACAAGACCCAATCCTAAGCATAGCACAAGATCGTGTAGTTCGTTTGCTAGAGCTTTTCTAATGTCAAGTATCATTTCCTTAGACCATGAGATTGTGCAACTCCCGGATACCGTAGGAATGCTTTGGGTGTATCAAACATCACAATGTAACTGGGTGGCTATAAAGGTGCACTACAGGTATCTCCGAAAGTGTCTGTTGGGTTGGCACAAATCGAGACTGGGATTTGTCACTCCGTATGACAGAGAGGTATCTCTGGGCCCACTCGGTAATGCATGATCATAATGAGCTCAATGTGACTAAGGAGTTAGCCACGGGATCATGCGTTATGGAACGAGTAAAGAGACTTGCCATAACGAGATTGAAAGATGTATGCGGATACCGACGATCGAATCTCGGGCAAGTAACATACCGATGGACAAAGGGAATTGTATACGGGATTGATTGAATCCCTGACATCATGGTTCATCCGATGAGATCATCGTGGAACATGTGGGAGCCAATATGGGTATCCAGATCCCGCTATTGGTTATTGACCGGGGAGGTGTCTCGGTCATGTCTGCATGGTTCCCGAACCCATAGGTCTACACACTTAAGGTTCGGTGACTCTAGAGTTGTTATGGGAAATAGTATGTGGTTACCGAAGGTTGTTCAGAGTCCCGGATGAGATCCCGGACGTGACGAGGAATTCTGGAATGGTCCGGAGGTGAAGATCGATATATTGGACGAAGGGTATTGGAGTCCGGAATTGTTCCGGGGGTACCGGGTGACGACCAGCGTGTCCGAAAGGGGTTTCGGAAGCCCCGACAAGCGTTGGGGGGCCCTATGGGCCAAGGGGAGGGGGCACATCAGCCCACTAAGGGGCTGTGCACCCCCACACCCTTTCCCACGTTGCTTGGGGAGGTGGGGCGCCTCCACCTGACTTGGGAGGCAAGCCTCAGCTGGCTTGGCTTGGGGGGCAAGTCTACCTAGGGTTTTCCTAGGGAGATCCAATCTGCCCTGGCCGCCGCCCCTAGGGGAAACCCTTGGGCGCCTCCCCCTCTCCCCTTCCCCCTATATATAGTGAGGGGGTGGGAGGGCAGCCATGACCCCTTCCCCTGGCGCAGCCCCTCCCTCCTCCAACACCTCCTCCTCCTCCATAGTGATTGGCGAAGCCCTGCAGGAGAACCACAAACTCCACCACCACGCCGTCGTGCTACCGGAGCTCTCCCTCAACTTCTCCTCTCCCCTTGCTAGATCAATAAGGAGGAGACATCCCCGGGCTGTACGTGTGTTGAACGCGGAGGCGCCGTCCGTTCGGCGCCAGATCGGATCTTCCGCGATTTGAATCGCCACGAGTACGACTCCATCAACCGCGTTCTTGTAAAGCTTCCGCTTAGCAATCTTCAAGGGTATGAAGATGCACTCCCTCTCTCTTGTTGCTAGCATCTCCTAGATTGATCTTGGTGACACGTAGGAAAATTTTGAATTATTACTACGTTCCCCAACAGCGGTATCAGAGCTAGGTCTATGCGTAGATTCTATGCACGAGTAGAACACAAGTAGTTGTGGGCGATGATTTGTTCAATTTGCTTACCGTTACTAGTCTTATCTTGATTCGGTGGCATTGTGGGATGAAGCGGCCCGGACCGACCTTACACGTACACTTACGTGAGACAAGTTCCACCGACTGACATGCACTTGATGCATAAGGTGGCTAGCGGGTGTCTGTCTCTCCCACTTTAGTCGGATTGGATTCGATGAAAAGGGTCCTTATGAAGGGTAAATAGCAGTTGGCATATCATCGTTGTGGCTTTTGCATAGGTAAGAAACGTTCTTGCTAGAAACCCATAGCAACCATGTAAAACATGCAACAACAATTAGAGGACGTCTAACTCGTTTTTGTAGGGTATGCTATGTGATGTGATATGGCCAAAAGGATGTGATGAATTATATATATGTGATGTATGAGATTGATCATGTTCTTGTAATAGGAATCACGACTTGCATGTCGATGAGTATGACAACCGGCAGGAGCCATAGGAGTTGTCTTAATTTATTGTATGACCTGCGTGTCAATGAAAAACGCCATGTAATTACTTTACTTTATTGCTAACCGTTAGCCAGAGTAGTGGAAGTAATAGTTGGCGAGACAACTTCATGAAGACACGATGATGGAGATCATGATGATGGAGATCATGGTGTCATGCCGGTGATGAAGGTGATCATGCCGCGCCTCGAAGATGGAGATCAAAGGCGCAAGATGATATTAGCCATATCATGTCACTTTATGATTTGCATGTGTTGTTTGTCATGTTTACATCTTATTTGCTTAGAGCGTCGTTAGCATAAATAAGATGACCTCTCACTAAAATTTCAAGAGATGTGTTCCCCATAACTATGCACCGTTGCGAAGGCTCGTTGTTTCGAAGCACCACGTGATGATCGGGTGTGATAGATTCTAACGTTCGCATACAACGGGTGTAAGCCAGATTTACACATGCGAAACACTTAGGTTGACTTGACGAGCCTAGCATGTACAGACATGGCCTCGGAACACAAGAGACCGGAAGGTCGAACATAAGTCGTATAGTAGATGCGATCAACATGGAGATGTTCACCGTTGATGACTAGTCCGTCTCACGTGATGATCGGACACGGCCTAGTCGATTCGGATCATGTATCACTTACATGACTAGAGGGATGTCTATCTGAGTGGGAGTTCATTAAATAATTTGATTAGATGAACTTAATTATCATGAACATCGTCTAAAATTGTCTTTGCAAATATGTTGTAGATTAATAGCTCATGCTTTAGCTCCCTGTTTTAATACGTTCCTAGAGAAAGACTAAATTGAAAGATATTGTAAGCAATTGTGCGGACTAGGGCCGTAGTCTGAGGATTGTCCTCACTGCTACATAGACGGCTTCTGTCCTTGATGCACCGCTCGGTGTGCCAACCCCTCTGGCGTCGTCTGTGGATGTTGTGAACATCTGGCAGACAAGTTCTGATGACTACCTGATAGTTTAGTGTGCCATGCTTTACGGCTTAGAGTCGGGGCTCCAAAAGCATTTTGAACACCATGGAACATATGAGATGTTCCAAGAGCTGAAATTGGTATTTCAGGCTCATGCCCATGTTGAGAGGTTTCAGACCTCTCACAAGATCTTTGCCTACAAGATGTAGGAGAATAGCTCAGCCAGTGAGCATGTGCTCAGAATGTCTAGGTACTTCAATCACTTTAATCAAGTGGGAGTTAATCTTCCAGATAAGAGAGTGATTGACAAAAGTTCTCCAGTCACTATCACCAAGCTGCTAGAGTTTCGTGATGAACTATAACATGCAAGGGAAGATGATCCCGGTGCTGTTCGTCGTGCTTAAGGCCGTAAAGGTAGAAATCAAGAAGGAGCATCAAGTGTTGATGGTTAACAAGACCACTGGTTTCAAAGAAGGGCAAGGGCAAGAAGGGAAACTTCATGAATGGCAAGCCAGTTGCCACTCCGGTGAAGAAACCCAAGAACCCAAACCCGAGACGAAGTGCTTCTATTAGGGGAATGGTCACTAGTAGCGGAACTGCCTCAAATACTTGGTAGATAAGAAGGCTGGCAACTTCAACAAAAGTATATTTGATATATGTGTTATTGATGTGTACCTTACTAGTACTCCTAGTAGCACATGGGTATTAGATACCGGTTTAGCTGTTAATATTGGTAACTCGAAACAAAAGCGACGGAATAAACGGAGACTAGCTAAGGGCGAGGTGACAATGTGTGTTGGAAGTGTTTCCAAGGATGATATGATCACCATCGCACGCTCCTTCTACCTTCGGGATTAGTATTGAACCCAGATAAATGTTGTTTACATTGGTGTCTGCGTTGAGCATTAACATGATTAGATCATGTTTATTGCAATACAATTATTCATTTAAGTCAGAGAATAATGGTTATTCTGTTTACATGAATAATACCTTCTATGTTCATGCACCCAATGTGAATGGTTTATTGAATCTCGGTCGTAGTGATACACATGTTCATAACATTGATGCCAAAAGATGTAGAGTTGATAATGATAGTACCACTTTCTTGTGGCACTGCCGCTTAGGTCATATTGGTGTAAAGCACATGAAGAACCTCCATGCTAATGGACTTTTTGAGTCACTTGATTTTGAATCACCTGACACATGCGAACCATGCCTCATAGGCAAGATGACTAAAACCCCGTTTTCTGGAACAATGGAACGGGCAAGTGACTTGTTGGAAATCACACATGCTGATGTGTGCGGTCCGATGAGTGCTGACGCACGCGGAGGATATCGTTATTTTCTCACCTTCACCGATGAATTGAGTAGATATGGGTATATTTACTTAATTAAGCATACATCTGAAACGTTTGAAAAGTTCAAGCAATTTCAGAGTGAAGTTGAGAATCATCATAACAAGAAGATCAAGTTCCTACGATCTGATCAAGGGGAGAGTATCTGAGTTATGAGTTTGGCAATCACTAAAGACAAGGTGGAATCGTTTCACAGTTGACGCCACCTGGAACACCATAGCGTAATGGTGTGTCTGAACGTCGTAATCGCACCCTATTGGATATGGTGCGATCTATGATGTCTCTTACCGATCTACCACTATCATTTTTGGGTTATGCATTAGAGACAATTACATTCACTTTAAATAGGGCACCATCTAAGTCCGTGGAGACGACACCGTATGAACTATGGTTTGGCAAGAAACCTAAGTTGTTGTTTCTTAATGTTTGGGGCTACGATGCTTATGTTGATAGGCTTCGGCCAGAAAAGCTCGAACCCAAAGCAGAAAATTGTGTCTTCATAGAATACCCAAACAAGATGATTGGGTATACCTTCTATCTCAGATCTGAGGGCAAAATGTTTGTCGCTAGGAACATGTCCTTTCTCGAGAAAGGGTTTCTCTCGAAAGAATTGAGTGGGAGGAAGATAGAACTTGATGAGGTTGTTGAACCTTCACTTCAACCAGAGAGTAGCGCAGCACAGAAAGATGTTTTCTGTGGCACCTACCTCAGTTGAAGAGAAAGATAATGATTATGATCGTGGAGCTTCAGATCAAGTTACTATCGAACCTCGTAGGTCGACAAGGGTATGTACAACTTCTGAGTGGTAACCATGTCTTAAAGGTCATGTTGTTGGACAACGATGAACCTACGAGCTATGGAGAAGCAATGGTGGGCCTGGATTCCAACAAATGGATAGGAGCCATGAAATCCGAGATAGGATCCATGTATGAGAACAAAGTATGGACTTTGGTGGACTTGTCCGATGATCGGCAAGCCATTGAGAATAAATGAATCTTTAAGAAGACAGACGCTGATGGTAATATCACCATTTGTGAAGCTCGACTTGTCTCAAAGAAGTTTCTGACAAGTTCAAGGGGTTGACTATGATGAGACTCTCTCAATCATAGCGATGCTAAAGTCTGTTAGAATTATGTTAGCAGTTGCTGCATTTTCATTTACGAAATCAGGCAGATGGACGTCAAAACAAAGTTTCCTTGACGGTTTCCGTGAGGAAAGGCTGTATGTGATACAACCAGAAGGTTTTGTCAATCCTAAGGATGCTAAAAGGTATGCAAACTCCAGCGGTCCTTCTATGGACTGGAGCAAGCATCTCGGAGTTGGATCATACGCTTTGATGAGGTGATCAAAGCTTTTTGGGTTTATACAAAGTTTGCAAGAAACTTGTATTTGCAAGAAAGTGAGTGGGAGCACTACAACATTTTGATAAGTATATGTGGATGACATATTGTTGATCAGAAATGATGTAGAATTTCTGGAAAGCATAAAGGGTTGTTTGAATGGAGGTTTTCAAAGGAAGACCTGTGTAAAACTGCTTACATGTTGGGTATCAAGATCTATAGAGATAGATCAAGACGCTTGATAAGACTTTCACCGAGCACATACCTTGACATGATATTGAAGGAGTTCAAGATGGATCAGTCAAAGGAGTTCTTGCCTGAGTTGTAAGGTGTGAAGTTAAGACTTGAAGCTCGACCACGGCAGAAGAAAGAGAAAGGACGAAAGTTGTCCCCTATGCCTTAGCCATAGTCTCTATACGATATGCCATGCTATGTACCGCGATGTGCCTTGCCACGTGTCTGGCAAGGGGGTACAAGAGTGATCCAGGAGTGGATCATTGGACAGCGGTCAAAATTTTCCTTAGGAATAAGGAAATGTTTCTCGGTTATGGAGGCGATAAAGAGTTCGGCGTAAAGGGTTACGTCGATGCAAGCTTTAACACCTATCCAAATGACTCTGAGTAGCAAACCGGATACGTATAGTGGAGCAACCATTTGGGATAGCTCCAAGTGGAGCGTGGAAGCAGCATCTACGATATGACATAGAGATTTGCGAAGTACATACGTATCTAAATGTTGCAGGCCCGTTGATTAAAAACCTCTCTCACAAGCAAAACATGATCAAACCACAGAACTCATTGAGTCTTAATCACATGGTGATGTGAACTAGATTATTGACTCTAGTAAACTCTTGGGTGTTAGTCACATGGCATGTGAACTATGAGTGTTAATCACATGGTGATGTGAACTAGATTATTGACTCTAGTGCAAGTGGGAGACTGTTGGAAATATGCCCTAGAGGCAATAATAAAATGGTTATTATTATATTTCCTTGTTCATGATAATTGTCTATTGCTCATGCTATAATTATATTAATCGGAACCATAATCCATGTGTGAATACATAGACCATAATATGTCCCTAGTAAGCCTCTAGTTGACTAGCTTGTTGATCAATAGATGGTTGTGGTTTCCTGACCATGGACATTGGATGTCGTTGATAACGGGATCACATCATTAGGAGAATGATGTGATGGACAAGACCCAATCCTAAGCATAACACAAGATCGTGTAGTTCGTTTGCTAGAGCTGTTCTAATGTCAAGTATCATTTCCTTAGACCATGAGATTGTGCAACTCCCGGATACTGTAGGAATTCTTTGGGTGTATCAAACGTCACAACGTAACTGGGTGGCTATAAAGGTGCACTACAGGTATCTCCAAAAGTGTCTGTTGGGTTGGCACGAATCGAGACTGGGATTTGTCACTCCGTATGACGGAGAGGTATCTCTGGGCCCACTCGGTAATGCGTCATCATAATGAGCTCGGTGTGACTAAGGAGTTAGCCACGGGATCATGCATTACGGAACGAGTAAAGAGACTTGCCATAACGAGATTGAACGAGGTATGGGGATACCGACGATCGAATCTCGGGCAAGTAACATACCGATGGACAAAGGGAATTGTATACGGGAAAGATTGAATCCCCGACATCGTGGTTCATCTGATGAGATCATCGTGGAACATGTGGGAGCCAATATGGGTATCTAGATCCCGCTATTGGTTATTGACCGGAGAGGTGTCTCGGTCATGTTTGCATGGTTCCCGAACCCGTAGGGTCTACACACTTAAGGTTCGGTGACACTAGAGTTGTTATGGGAAATAGTATGTGGTTACCGAAGGTTGTTCGGAGTCCCGGATGAGATCCCGGACGTGATGAGGAATTCTGGAATGGTCCGGAGGTGAAGATCGATATATTGGACGAAGGGTATTGGAGTCCGGAATTGTTCCGGGGGTACCGGGTGACGACCAGCGTGTCCGAAAGGGGTTTCGGAGGCCCCGACAAGCGTTGGGGGCCTTATGGGCCAAGGGGAGGGGGCACATCAGCCCACTAAGGGGTTGTGCGCCCCCACACCCTTTCCCACGTTGCTTGGGGAGGTGGGGCGCCTCCACCTGACTTGGGAGGCAAGCCTCACCTGGCTTGGCTTGGGGGGCAGGTCTACCTAGGGTTTTCTGATACGTCTCCAACGTATTTATAATTTTTGATTGCTCCATGCTATATTATCTTCTGTTTTGGACATTATTGGGCTTTATTATTCACTTTTATACTATTTTTTGGGACTAACCTATTAACCGGAGGCCCAACCCAGAATAGCTGTTTTTTGCCTATTTAAGAGTTTCGCAGAAAAAGAATATCAAACGGAGTCCAAACGGAATGAAACCTTCGGGAACGTGATTTTCGGAACAAACATGATCCAGGAGACTTGGACCCTACGTCAAGAAACCAACAGGGAAGCCACGAGGTAGGGGTGCGTGCCTACCCCCCAGGGCGCGACCTCCACCCTCGTGGGCTCCTTGTTGCTCCACCGACGTACTTCTTCCTCCTATATATACCTACGTGCCCCAAACGATCAGATACGGAGCCAAAAACCTAATTCCACCGCCGCAACCTTCTGTACCCACGGGATCCCATCTTGGGGCATGTTCTGGAGCTCCGCCGGAGGGGGCATCGATCACGGAGGGCTTCTACATCAACACCATAGCCTCTCCGATGAAGTGTGAGTAGTTTACCTCAGACCTTCGGGTCCATAGTTAGTAGCTAGATGGCTTCTTCTCTCTTTTTGGATCCCAATACAATGTTCTCCCCCTCTCTCGTGGAGATCTATTTGATGTAATCTTCTTTTGCGGTGTGTTTGTTGAGACCGATGAATTGTGGGTTTATGATCAAGTTTATCTATGAACAATATTTGAATCTTCTGAATTCTTTTATGTATGATTGGTTATCTTTGCAAGTCTCTTCGAATTATCAGTTTGATTTGGCCTACTAGATTGATCTTTCTTGCAATGGGAGAAGTGCTTAGCTTTGGGTTCAATCTTGCGGTGTCCTTTCCCAATGACAGTAGGGGCAACAAGGCACGTATTTTATTGTTGCCATCGAGGATAACAAGATGGGGTTTTTATCATATCGCATGAATTTATCCCTCTAAATCATGTCATCTTGCTTAAGGCGTTACTCTGTGTTCTTATGAACTTAATACTCTAGATGCATGCTGGATAACGGTCGATGCGTGGAGTAATAGTAGTAGATGCAGGCAGGAGTCGGTCTGCTTGTCTCGGACGTGATGCCTATATACATGATCATACCTAGATATTCTCATAACTATGCTCAATTCTGTCAATTGCTCAACAGTAATTTGTTCACCCACCATAAAATACTTATGCTCTTGAGAGAAGCCACTAGTGAAACCTATGGCCCCCGGGTCTATCTTCATCATATTAATTCCAACACTTAGTTATTTCCGTTGCTTTTTACTCTGCTTTTATTTTTGCTTTGCATCTTTATCATAAAAATACCAAAAATATTATCCTATCATATCTATCAGATCTCACTCTCGTAAGTGGCCGTGTAGGGATTGACAACCGCTTATCGCATTGGTTGCGAGGATTTTTTTGTTTTGTGTAGGTCCGAGGG
This sequence comes from Triticum aestivum, assembly GCF_018294505.1. Classification (NCBI taxonomy): domain Eukaryota; kingdom Viridiplantae; phylum Streptophyta; class Magnoliopsida; order Poales; family Poaceae; genus Triticum; species Triticum aestivum. The sequence continues at coordinate 443,607,188 of NC_057811.1, read as the reverse complement.
ACTCGCGCGTAGCCTCCTACTGGATTGATACCTTGGTTCTCAAAAACTGAGGGAAATACTTACGCTACTTTGTTGCATCACCCTTTCCTCTTCAAGAAAAAACCAACGTAGTGCTCAAGAGGTAGCAAGAAGGATTTCTGGCGCCGTTGCCGGGGAGGTCTACGCAAAAGTCAACAAACCAAGTACCCATCACAAACCCTTATCTCCCGCATTACATTATTTGCCATTTGCCTCTCGTTTTCCTCTCCCCCACTTCACCCTTGCCGTTTTAATCGCCCTCTCTTTTCTGTTTGCCTCTTTTTGCTCGTCTCTTGTTTGCTCGTGTGTTGGCTTGCTTGCTTGTCACGATGGCTCTACCTAGATTTGGTGATCTTCACCTTAAAAGGTAAGAAGAGATCGAAAACAACGTCGGGAGTTTTATGGTTTTGCAATTTGAGCATAATAATTTCTTCAGAAACGAGCTTAAAGAACAAAAAGGCTTTATGAGCTACATGAATAAAGAGCTCGATGATATGTCTAAAGAATTTGATGGTTTGAGATCCCAAATTGCTCGTCTTGAAAAGTTGATAGCTGAAATATCGGATAAGCAGGCTACCTTAGTTAATAAGATGGCCGCTAAACCAGATTTTTATGAAAATAAAGATGAAGATCTAAAAGTTATTGATGTGTCCCCTATTAAATCTTTGTTTTGCAATATGAATCTTGATAATGATGGGACTGAATATGATCCACCTTTACCTAGAAGGCGTTCCAAAAATTCAGAGTTTTTAGATCTTGATGCTAAAATTGATAAAAGTGGGATTGAAGATAACAAAACCCTAGATGCTAATGGACCCACTATTTTGGATTTCAAGGAATTTAATTATGATAATTGCTCTTTGATAGATTGTATTTCCTTGTTGCAATCCGTGCTAAATTCTCCTCATGCTTATAGTCAAAATAAAGCTTTTACCAAACATATCGTTGATGCTTTGATGCAATCTTATGAAGAAATGCTTGAGTTGGAAGTTTCTATCCCTAGAAAACTTTATTATGAGTGGGAACCTACTATTAAAATTAAGATTAAATATCATGAATGATATGCTTTGTTGATTTGGGTGCTAGTATTTCCATGATTCCAAAAGCTTTGTGCGATTTGCTAGGTTTCCGTGATTTTGATGATTGCTCTTTAAACTTGCACCTTGCGGATTACACTATTAATAACCTATGGGAAGAATTAACGATGTTCTTATTGTTGCAAATAGGAATTATGTGCCCTTAGATTTTATCGTTCTTGACATAGATTACAATCCTTCATGTCCTATTATTCTTGGTAGACCTTTCCTTAGAACGATTGGTGCAATTATTGATATGAAGGAAGGGAATATTAGATTCCAATTTCCATTAAAGAAAGGCATGGAACATTCCCTAGGAAGAAAATAAAATTACCATATGAATCTATAATGAGAGCCACTTATGGATTGCCTACCAAAGATGGCAATACCAAGATCTATCCTTGCTTTTATGCCTAGCTAGGGGCGTTAAACGATAGCGCTTGTTGGGAGGCAACCCAATTTTATTTTCAGTTTTTTACTTTTTGCTTCTGTTTAGGAATAAATATTTGTTCTAGCCTGTGGTTAGATGTGTTTTTATGTTTTAATTAGTGTTTGTGCCAAGTTAAACCTATAGGATCTTCTTGGATGATAGTTATTTGATTTTGCAGAAATTTCCAGAAACTTTCTGTTCACGAAAACAATTGTTAAAAATCACCAGAACGTGATAAAATATTGATTCCAATTGCTTCTGATCAATAAATAAATTTTCTAGGTCTTCCTATTTTGGCTGATTTTTTGGAGTTCCAGAAGTTTGCGTTGGTTACAGATTACTACAGACTGTTCTGTTTTTGACAGATTCTGTTTTTCGTGTGTTGTTTGCTTATTTTGATGAATCTATGGCTAGTAAAATAGTTTATAAACCATAGATAAGTTGGAATACAGTAGGTTTAACACCAATATAAATAAAGAATGAGTTCATTAGTGTACCTTGAGGTGGTCTTTTGTTTTCTTTCGCTAACGGAGCTCACGAGATTTTCTGCTAAGTTTTGTGTTGTGAAGTTTTCAAGTTTTGGGTGAAAGATTTGATGGATTATGGAACAAGGAGTGGCAAGAGCCTAAGCTTGGGGATGCCCATGGCACCCCCAAGATAATCTAAGGACACCAAAAAGCCAAAGCTTGGGGATGCCCCGGAAGGCATCCCCTCTTTCGTCTACTTCCATCGGTAACTTTACTTGGAGCTATATTTTTATTCACCACATGATATGTGTTTTGCTTGGAGCGTCTTGTATGATTTGAGTCTTTGCTTTTTAGTTTACCACAATCATCCTTGCTGTACACACCTTTTGAGAGAGACACACATGATTCAGAAATTATTAGAATACTCTATGTGCTTCACTTATATCTTTTGAGTTATATAATTTTGCCTCTGGTACTTCACTTATATCTTTTAGAGCACGGTGGTGGATTTGTTTTATAGAAACTATTGATCTCTCATGCTTCACTTAGATTATTTTGAGAGTCTTAAATAGCATGGTAATTTGCTTAAATAATCATAATATGCTAGGTATTCAAGAATTGTGAAAATTCTTATGAGTGTGTTGAATACTATGAGAAGTTTGATGCTTGATAATTGTTTTGAGATATGAAGATGGTGATGTTAGAGTTATGCTAGTTGAGTAGTTGTGAATTTGAGAAATACTTGTGTTAAAGTTTGTCATTCCCGTAGCATGCACGTATGGTGAACCGTTATGTGATGAAGTCGGAGCATGATTTATTTATTGATTGTCTTCCTTATGAGTGGCGGTCGGGGACGAGCGATGGTCTTTTCCTAGCAATCTATCCCCCTAGGAGCATGCGCGTAATACTTTGCTTTGATAACTTGTAGATTTTTGCAATAAGTATATGAGTTCTTTATGACTAATATTGAGTCCATGGATTATACGCACTTTTGCTCCTTCCACCATTGCTAGCCTCTCTAATACCGCGCACTTTTCGCCGGTATCATACACCCACCATATACCTTCCTCAAAACAGCCACCATACCTACCTATCATGGCATTTCCATAGCCATTCCGAGATATATTGCCATGCAACTTACCACCATTCCGTTTACTATGACACGCTTCATCATTGTCATATTGCTTTGCATGATCATGTAGTTGACATTGTATTTGTGGCAAAGCCATCATTCATAATTCTTTCATACATGTCACTCTTGATTCATTGCGTATCCCAGTACACCACCGGAGGCATTCACCTAGAGTCATATTTTTTTCTAAGTATTGAGTTGTAATTATTCAGTTGTAAGAAAATAAAAGTGTGATGATCATCATTTTTAGAGCATTGTCCCAAGTGAGGAAAGGATGATGGAGACTATGATTCCCCCACAAGTCGGGATGAGACTCCGGACGAAAAAAAAGAGGCCATAAAAGAAGAAGAAAAGGCCCAAAAAATGATGAGAGAAAAAGAGAGAAGGGCAATGTCACTATCCTTTTACCACACTTATGCTTCAAAGTAGCACCATGATCTTCATGATAGAGAGTCTCCTATGATATCACTTTCATATACTAGTGGGAATTTTTCATTATAGAACTTGGCTTCTATATTCCAATGATGGGCTTCCTCAAAATGCCTTAGGTCTTCGTGAGCAAGCGAGTTGGACGCACACCCACTTAGTCTCTTTTGTTGAGCTTTCATATACTTATAGCTCTAGTGCATCCGTTGCATGGCAATCCCTACTCACTTACATTGATATCTATTGATGCGCATCTCCATAGCCCGTTGATACGCCTAGTTGATGTGAGACTATCTTCTCCCTCCTTTTTGTCTTCTCCACAACCACCATTCTATTCCACATATAGTGTTATGTCCATGGCTCACGCTCATGTATTGCGTGAAGATTGAAAAAGTTTGAGAATGTCAAAAGTATGAAACAATTGCTTGGCTTGTCATCGGGCTTGTGCATGCTTTAAATATTTTGTGTGGTGAAGATAGAGCATAGCCAGACTATATGATTTTGTAGGGATAACTTTCTTTGGCCATGTTATTTTGAGAAGACATAATTGCTTAGTCAGTATGCTTGAAGTATTATTATTTTTATGTCAATATGAACTTTTGTCTTGAATCTTTCGGATCTGAATATTCATACCACAATTAAGAAGAATTACATTGAAATTATGCCAAGTAGCACTCCGCATCAAAAATTCTGTTTTTATCATTTACCTACTCGAGGACGAGCAGGAATTAAGCTTGGGGATGCTTGATACGTCTCCAACGTATCTATAATTTTTGATTGCTCCATGCTATATTATCTTCTGTTTTAGACATTATTGGGCTTTATTATTCACTTTTATACTATTTTGGGGACTAACCTATTAACCGGAGGCCCAGCCCAGAATTGTTGTTTTTTTGCCTATTTCAGAGTTTCGCAGAAAAAGAATATCAAACGGAGTCCAAACGGAATGAAACCTTCGGGAACGTGATTTTCGGAACGAACATGATCCAGGAGACTTGGACCCTACGTCAAGCAACCAACAGGGAAGCCACGAGGTAGGGGGCGCGCCTACCCCCCCAGGGCGCGCCCTCCACCCTCGTGGGCCCCCTGTTGCTCCACCGACGTACTTCTTCCTCCTATATATACCTACGTACCCCCAAATGATCAGATACGGAGCCAAAAACCTAATTCCACCACCGCAACCTTCTGTACCCACGAGATCCCATCTTGGGGCCTGTTCCGGAGCTCCGCCGGAGGGGGCATCGATCACGGAGGGCTTCTACATCAACACCATAGCCTCTCCGATGAAGTGTGAGTAGTTTACCTCAGACCTTCGGGTCCATAGTTAGTAGCTAGATGGCTTCTTCTCTCTTTTTGGATCTCAATACAATGTTCTCCCCCTCTCTCGTGGAGATCTATTCGATGTAATCTTCTTTTGCGATGTGTTTGTTGAGACCGATGAATTGTGGGTTTATGATCAAGTTTATCTATGAACAATATTTGAATCTTCTGAATTCTTTTATGTATGATTGGTTATCTTTGCAAGTCTCTTCGAATTATCAGTTTGGTTTGGCCTACTAGATTGATCTTTCTTGCAATGGGAGAAGTGCTTAGCTTTGGGTTCAATCTTGCGGTGTCCTTTCCCAGTGACAGTAGGGGCAGCAAGGCACGTATTGTATTGTTTCCATCGAGGATAACAAGATCGTTTTTTATCATATTGCATGAATTTATCCCTCTACATCATGTCATCTTGCTTAAGGCATTACTCTGTTCTTATGAACTTAATACTCTAGATGCATGCTGGATAGCGGTCGATGTGTGGAGTAATAGTAGTAGATGCAGGCAGGAGTCGGTCTACTTGTCTCGGACGTGACGCCTATATACATGATCATACCTAGATATTCTCATAACTATGCTCAATTCTGTCAATTGCTCAACAGTAATTTGTTCACCCACCGTAAAATACTTATGCTCTTGAGAGAAGCCACTAGTGAAACCTATGGCCCCCGGGTCTATCTTCATCATATTAATCTTCCAACACTTAGTTATTTCCATTGCTTTTTACTTTGCTTTTATTTTTACTTTGCATCTTTATCATAAAAATACCAAAAATATTATCCTATCATATCTATCAGATCTCACTCTCGTAAGTGACCGTGTAGGGATTAACAACCCCTTATCACGTTGGTTGCGAGGATTTATTTGTTTTGTGTAGGTGCGAGGGACTCGCGCGTAGCCTCCTACTGGATTGATACCTTGGTTCTCAAAAACTGAGGGAAATACTTACGCTACTTTGCTGCATCACCCTTTCCTCTTCAAGGGAAAACCAACGCAGTGCTCAAGAGGTAGCATTTTCCTAGGGAGATCCAATCTGCCCTGGCCGCCGCCCCCTAGAAGAAGAAAATTTTAAAGTCATTCATGATAGCTCCTTAGATGAAAAGCATGATTGCAATGATGTTACTATAAATTCTATTAATGTCTATTGTGCTAATAATATGCAAAACCCCAAGCTTGGGGATGCTAATATTTTTGTGTACACTACTTACTGCAATGATCATGATTGGGGTGATAATGATTCTTATGATCTTGAATATTTATTTAAACCTCATCATGAATATGTTTGCAATAATAATGAAAGTGGGTTTGGAAGAGTGTCAACTTTAGGTGTTAATGATCCCACTACTTTGGAGATTTATCAATCTTGTGAATTTTTTGATAAAAGTGGGTTTGGAGAGGTGATGACTTTATTTGATGATAATCCCACTATTTTGGAAGAGTGTCACCTTTGCATGCATGTGGATCATATAGAGAATATGTTATGTGATAGCTATATTGTTGAATTTGAATATTATCCCACATGTAATTATTATGAGAGAGGGAAATATTGTTGTAGAAATTTTCATGTTACTAAACTACCTCTCGTTATGTTGAGATTGTCAATGTTTTATTCTTCTCCCTTGCATATGCTAGGTTTTTCTTGTGTTGATAATTTTTTCTCCTATAAAATTCCTATGCATAGGAAGTATGTTAGACTTTAATGTGTTAGTCACATGTTCATTGATGCTCTCTGTGTGTTCCAATTATTATCTTTCATGTGAGCATCGATAAAATCTTATGCCTAGCTAAGGGCATAAAACTGTAGCGCTTGTTGGAAGGCAACCCAATGAATAAAATTTATTTTTGCTTTTTGCTTTCTGTTTTTGAGTGTTTACACAATTATGCTATGGTTATGATTCTGTTTTTTGTTTTAATTAGTGTTTGTGCCAAGTAGAACTGATAGGATCTTCTTGGGTGATAGTTGTTTGATCTTGCTGAAAAACAGAAACTTTTGTGCTCACGAAAACAATTCACATTTTTTACCAGAAAATGCTTTTGCCCTGATTCTTTTTTCATAAATTAATATACAAATTACCCAGGTCGTACTATTTTTTCAGAATTTTTGGAGTTCTAGAAGTATTCGAAATAGTCAGATTGCTACAGACTGTTCTGTTTTGACAGATTCTGTTTTCTTTGTGTTGTGTGCTTATTTTGATGGCTCTATCGTTTTATTTGATGAGTTTTTGCCATAGAAAAGTTGGAATACAGTAGATATAATGCAAAAACAAAATATGAATTGCTTTGGTACATTACTTATAGTAGTGGTTTGCTTTCTTATACTAACGGATCTCACGAAGGTTTTGTTGAGTTTTGTGTGATTGAAGTTTTCAAGTTTTGGGTTATCTTATGATGGATGAAGGAATAAAGGATAGAAGAGCCTAAGCTTGGGGATTCCCCGACATCCCAAGCTATTATCCAAAAATGAGCAGCGAACTAAGCTTGGGGATGCCCCCGAGTGGCATCCCCTCTTTCTTCTAACGACCATCGGTATTTTACTCGAAGCTATATTTTTATTCGTCACATGATATGTGTTTTGCTTGGAGCGTCTTGTATGATATGAGTCTTTGCTTGTTTTATTTTGTGTTTTAAGTCTTGATCCCTTGCTGGACACACCTATTTGAGAGAGCCAAAATTATGTCATTTTTATGAGCTATGGACTTGCTCTAGTGCTTCACTTATATATTTTTTAGCACGGTGTGCTTTTTTTGAAGAAATGCTCTCTTGCTTCACTTAGATTTATTTGAGAGTTAGTAAAATTTTCAAGAAATTCTCTCTTGCTTCACTTAAATTATTTTGAGAGAAAGTAAAATTTATGCTCATGATCTTCACTTATATTTGTTTGTTCTTTTGAAAAGCAACACATGAAAATTAGTCCCAAAGTGATAGATATCCAAGAGGGATATAATAAAAACTTTCGTGAAGATCATTGGAAAAAATAGACTTGATTCTTAATAATGGTTTTGAGATATGATGATGTGATATGTGAGTCATGTTGATGAGTAATTATGCTTTAGTAAGAATATTGGTGTTAAGGTTTGTGATTCCCTATGCAAGCACGAAAGTCAATAGTTATGCAATGAAATTATATCCTACTTGTGGTGCATTATTCGGTGTTAATTATGCTTAATGCTTGCTTATGAGATTATCCGTTTCTTGGTTGGTTGCTTCTCAATCTTTTGCTAGCCTTCATTTTGCACTAAGTATGATCTCTACTTGTGCATCCAAAATCCTTTAAACCAGTTTTGCCACATGAGTCCACTATATCTACCTATATGCGGTATTCTTTTGACGTTCTAAGCAAATTTGCATGTGCCATCTCTAATTTTAAAAATAAACTTCTCTTTTGTGTGTTCGTTTCGCTCGCGGAGCGATGAGGGGTGGCTAATATTTTCCATGCTGGATGTGTTATTCTCACGATGAATGTTTATTCACTTGTCATTGCACGGGAATAAGGCAAAGGTTTTAGGGATGCCCAGTCCTGAAATGAAAAAATGAATTTACTTTATGTTGTCAAATAATAAATTCCTTGGAAAGTGTTGGTATGGAGGGCAACCGTGGATACGGCTAGCCATGGAAAGTGAAAGTATGGTGGAAAAAGGAATAAACTTTATTTTCTGTTTGGGAACCGCCTATGATATATCTAGCATGGAAAGTGTTGGAAACTCTAAGTCGTTTTCGTTGGTGGGATGGATACACCTCCCAAAATGCTTTTATCTCTAAATTTTTCGCTTTGAGCTCTGGCACCTCTACAAATCCCTACTTCCCTCTGCGAAGGGCCTTTCTTTTACTTTATGCAATTTTTATTTTGAATTTGAGTCTCCATCTTCTCTTTTAAAAGCACAAACTAAGAGGCAATATGATCGTACTTGAGTATTGGGTGTAGCTAATATGCGAGTGTGTTTCATGAATGGATCAATGGTTGAGCATGATGGGCTAGGGATAACTTATTTTAGCATTGGTATTTTGAAAGACATGGTTGCTTGTTGATATGCTTGAGTATCTAAATTATCATGTCAAAACTAGACTATTGCTTTCAATCACATAAAAGTGCAATTGTCCATGCTATAAAGAAAGAATATGATATGACATGATAGGCGGCCTCACATCAAAAAATTTGTTTTTATCACTTCCCTACTCGAGGACGAGTAGGAGTTAAGCTTGGGGATGTTGATACGTCTCCAATGTATCTATAATTTAGATTGTTCCATGCTGTTATATTATCAATCTTGGATGTTTTATAATCATTTTATAGTCATTTTATATCATTTTTTGGTACTAACCTATTGACATAGTGCCAAGTGCCAGTTGCTGTTTTCTGCATGTTTTTTACATCGTAGGAAATCAATATCAGACGAAGTCCAAACGCAAGGAAACTCCACAAAGATTTTTTTGACCAGAAGGAACATAATGGGCCCTGGCTGCGCCTGGGGGTGCCTCGAGGAGGGCACAACCCACCAGGGCGTGCCAGGAGGCCCAGCCGCGCCCTGGTGGGTTGTGCCCACCTCGGGTACCCCCCCAGACCGCCTCTTTTCTCTATATATACCCCAATATTCCCAAAACCCTAGGGGAGTTGACGAAATATTCATCCAGCCGCCGCAGAGTCCAGAACCACCAGATCCAATCTAGACACCATCTCGGATGGGGTTCACCACCTCCATTGGTGCCTCTCCGATGATGCATGAGTAGTTCTTTGTAGACCTTCGGGTCCGTAGTTAGTAGCTAGATGGCTTCATCTCTCTCTCTCTCTGAATTCTCAATACAATGGTCTCTTGGAGATCCATATGATGTAACTCTTTTGTGGTGTGTTTGTTGGGATCGATGAACTTTGAGTTTATGATCAGATCTATCTTTTTTATATCCATGAAAGTATTTGAGTTCCTTTCATCTCTTTTATGCATGATCTCTTATAGCCTCGTATTTCTTCTCCGATATTTGGGTTTTGTTTCTCCAACTTGATCTATTTATCTTGCAATGGGAAGAGTTGCTTTGTAGTGGGTTCGATCTTACGGTGCTCGATCCCAGTGACAGAAAGGGAAACGACACGTATGTATTGTTGCTACTAAGGATAAAACAACGGGGTCTATCTCTACATAGATAGATCTTGTCTACATCATGTCATTGTTCTTATTGCATTACTCCGTTTCTCCATGGACTTAATACAATAGATGCATGCTGCATAGCGGTCGATGTGTGGAGTAATAGTAGTAGATGCAGGCAGGAGTCGGTCTACTAATCTTGGACGTGATGCCTATATAGTGATCATTGCCTGGATATCGTCATGAGTATTTGAAGTTCTATCAATTGCCCAACAGTAATTTGTTCACCCACCGTTTGCTATTTTTGTCGAGAGAAGCCATTAGTGGAACCTATGGCCCCTGGGTCTCTTTCTCATATATTTGCCTTTGCGATCTAATTTTTCCTTGCATTTATTTTCAGAACTATTAAACCAAAAATACTTTGCTGCACTTTAATTTATTTGCGATCTATTTATTCAATCTACTACAATTTTACCTCACGTCTGTTTGCCTATCTTGAGGCACCGTACCACGGAAGGGATTGACAACCCCTTTAACACGTCGGGTTGCGAGGATTTGTTATCTGTGTGCAGGAGCTGTTTACGTTGTGTTGCTTGGTTCTCCTACTGGTTCGATAACCTTGGTTTCATATCTGAGGGGAAATACCTACCGCCGTTGTGCGGCATCATCCCTTCCTCTTTGGGGAAATACCGATGTAGCTTCAAGCGACATCATGCCGGGATGCCAAATTCAAAATTTATCCTACCAAACATCAATCTAACTAGTCTAGACGCCTTCTCCAACCTACTCAAGCCTTGATTTAGCCAAAAATCGAGAAATGCAACAACTATTGCCCCTAAAGACTAGATCTGAAATCTAGACACAAAGAGAAGAGGAACGGGGGCAATACCGGCATTCATGGCAAGAGAACGGGGTGGGGATCGATTCCACCGAAGGAAATGGAGAGGGATGACCCGGAAACGGCGGCCAACCGGCACCCTCCCACGGCGAGTTCGTCGCTGGTGAAGCGAAGAGGACGAGTGGGTTGTGCGAATGGGTGTGGGGGAGAAAGAAACTCCCCTGCCTCGACATAACCCCCTAGTCCTGCCCCGCAGCGGTAGTACCGCTTGGGCGGGCGGTAGTACCGCTTGTTGAACATAAGCGGTAGTACCGCGTGCCTCCAGCGGTAGTACCGCCCAGCCAAAACTCGAAGACTAGACAGAAACAAGCTTAGCTCAAGCAACAAGAAAAACGAAACGACGAGGAGAAGGGGCAAACACAAAGGCAGAACAACACCCACGAGAGGACAAGAAACACACAATCTCTCAAAGAGAGGGCGATGGCCGAGGCCACCTATGTTTGAGTCAAGTGGTATGGCACCACGAAGATTTTAACCTTGAGCCCATGACCAAAACTCATCTTTGAAGCACAAGTACCATAAAAATAGCTAATGTGAAAGACGTGATCAATTTATGCATAATGGGGGGAGGGAGAGTTCATTGAGAGAACAACACTCCCCCTATGTCCATGCCTACACCTAGACAAGACGTCACGATGAGTATGGTGGGGTGTGCAAAGGTTCAAGCCACATTGCTCGAATCAATGATATTTAGCTCATGCCTTAACTCGCGAAATCTTTCTTCATCCAAGGGCTTCATGAAGATATCTGCAAGGTTATCATGAGTGTTGACATAGTTGAGCTCGATCTCCCCTCGCCTAATGTGATCCTGGATGAAGTGATACCGAATCTCAATATGCTTCGTCTTGAAGTGTTGCACCGGGTTGAGAGAAATCTTGATGGCACTTTCATTGTCACACCAAAGAGGCACTTTGTCACAAATGACATCATAATCCTTTAAAGTTTGCCTCATCCATAGAAGTTGAGCACAACAACTACCGGCGGCCACATACTCCACTTCGGTGGACGAGAGAGACACGCAACTTTGCTTCTTAGAAGACCAACTCACCAAGGAGCAACCAAGAAATTGGCACCCTCCGGAAGTTGACTTCCTATCGACTTTGTCTCCCGCCCAATCCGAGCCCCAAAAGCCCACAAGGTTGAAGTTTGCTCCTCTTGGGTACCATAGGCCAAAGTTTGGGGTATGAGCCAAATATCGAAAGAGTCGCTTGACCGCCACATAGTGGCTTCCTTAGGTCCGGCTTGAAACCGTGCACAAATTCCCACACTCAACATGATATCCGGTCTAGATGCACAAAGGTAAATCAAGGAGCCAATCATGGAGCGATATACCTTTTGATCCACCGCTTTACCATTGGGATCTATGTTAAGTTGCATTTGACGGGCATTGGAGTGGAAGCCGGCTTGACATCACTTAGCTTGAATCTCTTGACCATGTCTTGAGTGTATTTGGCTTGGTTGATGAAGGTTCCTTCTCTTCTTTGCTTGATTTTGAACCCGAGAAAGAACTTCAACTCTCCCATCATGGACATCTTGAACTTCGAAGTCACGAGAGCGGCAAATTCCTAGGGGAACCAAAGATAATATCATCAACATATAGTTGGCATACAAGCAACTCCCCTTTGACCTTCTTAGTAAAAAGAGTGGGGTCGATTTTCCCAATTTTAAACCCACGATCTTGGAACAACTCGGTAAGGTGCTCATACCACGCACGTGGGGCCTGTTTAAGGCCATAGAATGCCTTATCGAGTTGGTACACATGATTGGGGAACTCGGGATCCTCAAACCCCCGGGGTTGTTTGACATACACCAACTCATTAATAGGACCATTAAGAAAAGCACTCTTCACATCCATTTGTTGCAACTTGAATTTGTGATGAGAAGCATAAGCAATCAACAAACGAATAGATTCAAGGCGAGCAATGAGAGCAAAGGTTTCTATCGGCGTCCTGGGAATGGGGGTCCCCAGACTTGCCTGCCTGCGGCCCATGGCGTGGCTGTGCTAGCAGGCCTGTACGGCCCATCTTCATCAACAAGGCACTCAAGACCCTCGCGAGGGGCCAAGCCTCGCGAGGTGGACGACACAAGACCTCCTCAAGAGTGGCCTCGCCAGGCAGGCTCGCGAGGGGCGGAGAGATCAAGGCAAGGCAAACCTCGCGAGGTTCTCATGACGTGAGCCATGACGACCGAGACCAGGCGGGCGCCAGGCGGGCTCCAGCGCGCGCAGCATCCTTGTTTCCTCTTTGGTGCTAAGGAGGCAAGCGCAGGCGCGGAGTACCGAGGCATCAAGCAAAGGTTTCCATATCAGTGCAACGAGACCAAGACCAGCAGGACGGCAAGACGGAGGTCACCATGGAGCCCAAGGCGGCGTCACCACCAGAGCCTTTTGCAGGCGAAGACTGCTTTTGTCAGGATAAGCTGTACTAGCTGTCCCCTTTCAAATTGGCCGTTGTTGGTTCCCTTCGCTCTCAATATTTGGGGAGAGGACCAGGGCCTATATAAGTAGGACTAGCCACCACAGTAGAAAAAACCAACTCGGACGGAGCCTCAGGCATCTGATCTTGAGCCACACACAAAGCACAAGAGCACCTCATCCATAGGAGGCTGTTCTTCCCCCTTTGTACTGTTCATCATTAGCCCAAGAGGCAATCCACCACCACCACACTGGAGTAGGGTATTACACCACAACAGTGGCCCGAACCAGTATAAATCTTGTGTCCCTTGTGTTGTGAGTTCGTCGAGTTCGTTCTTGAGGTCTTAGCCAGTTTGGACGTGGATCGGTAGGGAGGAAATCTTCGCGCGCACCCTAGTGTTCGTACCTTAAGGGTTTTGCCGGAACCCGTGATCCGACATTTGGCGCGCCAGGTAGGGGTGCGCCGGAGCCTCTTCCCCACCAATCGATCCGCCAATGCTCCGCGGTCCCGATGTCCGGCGACCCGAGGGCCGACGCCGACAGTTGGGCAGCCTGGCCCGCCCGGGCGGTGCCGCCTGCCCAGGAAGACCTCAACCCCATGCTCCAGGCGGCACGGGTGCCGCCTAATGCTGTTGGGCGCGGCCAGGCGCCGTCCACCCTTACTCCATGACAAGCGCGAGCCGCTGCAAGGGCCGCAAGCCACGCCGCAGCAACGGCGCCACACACCCGGTGGGAGCAGGCGAACATGCGGGCTGCACTCACAGTGGCACGGGAGCTACTGCAGTGCCAACTGATGGAGAGCGGCCGGGATGCTCTGCTGGAACGCGTCGCCGAGCTACTGGACGCGGCGGCCACGGGAGCGACGCCCTTCTGCTATCAGCTCACGCCTCAGGCGGCGGCTGGGTCCCACAGCGGGCCTCGCCGTGCCCGCGTGCTCTCGGGTACCCCCGGGGGCCTCATCGACGTCAACATGACCCACGGTGGAGGGCGCCCTGCTGCGCCCGCACCATCCCAGATGGGTGCGGGCACAAGTGTTGCCACGTACGGCCCCATCAGAGCACCGCCCTGCCATCCTCAGGACAACGTAACAGGCCGGGCAACATGGAGCGTGGGGCACTTCGGCGAGGTCTTTGGGGCAGCGGCCTCGGAGGCCTACGTGCCCCGCATGATGGACCAGCAGTACACACCGGAGGACGACCCCGGCTCGTTCCTCGGGCCAGGATGGGAGGAGGAGGCGTTAGGAGTTGAAGCCTTCCAGGAGCCGCCAGAGAGCCCCACCAACCGCGCCGTCGACAACAGATACAGGGTACCACTAATCCCTCAGGAGCCAGCTTACGCTAACCATGAGTCGCAAGGGGATCAGGTCACCACAACGGCTGGCGGCCCCAGCTCGGCGGCCTCCCTTCCACTAGGGGGATCGCGCTGGGGGCTGCAGGAGAGGGGTCGGGAGCCAGATCCCTCCCCACGTCGCACGGAGCAAGGCACCCCCAAAGGTAGGCCCTCTGCTGGGGAGGTGCTGAAAATCCTACCCCCGGCAGAGGACCCGTGGTCGCCGAGGGCGCCGCTAGCGTCCCCTTTGCCCCTTTGGTGGCGTCCAGGTTTCCGGTCGCCCCCAATGGTGGCCGAGGGAGGCGCAAGGCGGGGCCCTCGTCTGGCGATATGAAGTAAGGCTCACGCCTGTGAAGATCGCCACCCGTGACACTCTCACGTAATAGTGAGTGGGGCTATACACGCCCCGGAGCGGCAGGAGAGCCGCCCTCGGGCCTCGGGGGCTCCCTCCCACACCCTAGTGGCAGCACTTAGCTCCCCGCTGGTGAGAAGACTTGAAGACAAGAAGACTAGACTAGGTGCCGGACACAGCCATTTGCTTTGAATCCCTTTTTGTAGCCTTGCCTTCTGGATTTGGATTTAAGTTGAAGTTGAATTTTCATTGATGCGCGCGGGGGTGCCTTTTCTCGTTCGAGCGATTTCTTGCCTTCCGGTTCTCGCCTTATTTGGAGCTCACGCCAGTCCCCTCCCCTCACGAGCTCCTCGCGAGCGGGACTAGGCAAGGCACACGCATACCATGCATGCGCCAGCATCATAGCAGATGCTTACCTCTCACGAGGCCCCCTCGGAAGGATCGGCAGGCCCCTCAGGAGCCTCGGAAATGCACGACCTCGCGACCCAGCTCGGGACATGCGCTGGCTAAGGTAAGCCGTACCAAAGACCCTCCATCGGACTCTCGGTCACGCAAAGACGCATACCCAATTTGACATAGAAGGATAAAAACTGCAATTTGTTTACATGAGGGGCTCCCCCTCTCAAAATTCTCTTACAATCTTCAGGGGTCGCGCCCAAGTTTCTACAGGATAAACAATAGGGAAATGTGGGATCAGCCGGATATGTCACTCGCTGCGTCCACCATGTCATCTTCAGACGCACCGCTGGCTTCGCTGTCGCCATCGTTGGCGTCGCCTCCACCTTCGCCGGCGCCGGCATCGCCATCGTCGACCACGTCGCCTTCGTCTGCAGCGACCACCACCGCGTCGTCGTCAGAAGCGAAGTCTCTGACCAGCGCATCCACGTTGTCCTCCACCCATCGTGCCAGGTCGCCCCGGATGGCCTGCGGAACTGGGGCGATGGCGGCGTCAAAGTCAACATCCTGGTAGGTGTTCTGGAGGTGGCTGAAGACACGGGAGAACGCGCGCTCGAGCAAGCCGCGACTCCTCTCGTCGACAAGCTGGCGAGCTCTATCGGATCGAGCTTCCAGACGTGTCACCACATCGGAGAAGAAGCGAAGATGGCTGGCGTAGTCATCCTTATGAGGATGAGGGGCATTCTCGTCGAAGATATGGCCCAGCGCAGCGTTAGCCCTGTTCCTGAGAACCTGGAGCATGGGGGGCGTGCTCGCGCTCCAACATCCGCCGCTGAAGCACTTCCTCCCTGTTTAGCCGCGCAACGGCCTCGGTGTCATCAACCCGTTTCTGAAGAGAGAGCAGCTCGGCGCGGGCGGAGGCCAACTACGCGTGCGCCGAGACCAGGGCGGCGGCTGTAGCCTCCTCGCGCCTCTCCACTTCAGCCAGCTTGGGCCTAAGGGTGGCGGCCCTACCCGCAGCATCCGTCCCCGCAAGCTTCAACCTCAAGTCATACTTCCCCTCAAGATCTGCGCGAGCCTCGGCCACCCGGCGATGAATCTCCTCCTTAGCCTTGGCCTCGCGCGCATTGACGGCATCTTCTGCTTGAACAACCTGGCGCTCCCTCGTCTCCAGCCGCTCGAGCTCGAGGCTACGCTCCATAGCTTCCGGCGCCATCGCCTCCTCAAGCTTTCAGATCTCTTCCTCCTCGGCGGGTGCCCCCCTCATCGACGCAAGGGCGGCTTTGCGCGCCTCCACCTGTCGCTCCAGGGACGCGCTCCAGGCCTGGAGCTCCCACGCGCGCTTCTCTACGGCCTCGTGACGGTGGTCAGCCTCGCGAGCCTCCTCCAAAGCTCGGGAGCAAGCTTCACGGGAAACCTTGAGGGACGCCTCAGCCTTCGCATTATCAAGATCACGCTGGTAGTGGCCAAGGTTGATAGCCACCTTCAGCTTACGTCGTTCCTCCGCCAGCCGAAGACCCTCAGCCTTGAGGCGCACGTCGATGTCCGCAAGTTCACCACCAAGTCGGTTCATCGTGCCCATCGCCTCCTGGTAGAGCTCGTGGCGAACGACGCTTCGTTCGCGCTCAAACTCAAGTGCAAGGCCCACCTCGTCCTTCGCCACGGGGGCCGCGGGTGGGGCGTGAGGCGGCGCACCCCCTCTCAGCAGGGGGCTGGGGGCTGGTGCTGCCCCGGGCGCCAGCCAGGCCTCGCGAGGGGCCCTAGCAAGTCGGGGCCCGCTGCTTGAAGAGGAGCCGAAGAGCGAAGCCAACCAGCCACCATCCACAACCAAAGGAGGGGTTCTGGGCACGCCCGCCAAGCTCCGAGCAAGGCCGCCAAGGAGGGGCGATCAGGCTGTGGGCTCAAGGCGCCATGGACGCAAGCGCGCCTCTCTAGCCGACCCCGCGCCGGGAGCGGCATGTGGGCGCGGGGCGCTCAAGGGCAGCGGGGGAGTCGAGGAGAGAGGGGGCCGCTCCTCAGGAGATGCAACGGCCTTGGCGGAAGGGACCCTCAAGGACCACCGTCAGGAAGGAAGGCGGCACTCAAGAAATCACAAAGGTACAGTACTTACTCATCGACGGCGATGTACTTCCTTCGCTTCAATGGCCTGAAGGTACTGCTGCTGCTCGGGGATCCTTTCCTCTTGCGGAGCTCCTCGAAGTCCACACAAAGCTGGCCGAAGCGCTGGACGTGGCGGCCGGCACGGGATGCGACCGGAGAAGCGCTCGAAGGGATAGCTTCAGGGGTGCCGGGCTGCGGAGAGCAGTCAGGTGCCGTCTCATCGCGGCCTCCCGAGACCTCCGGAGCTTCGGCCTCGGGAGCCGCATGCAGCATCATCTCAGCTGCCGACACCCTCGGGGAAGGATCGTGAGTTCCTGAGGACGACGCCCCAGGAGCCCCATCTGCACCTCAGCACTCGGGCCGCCGGCCTCCGGTGGTGCTCGCCCCCCTGTATCCACGTTCGGGGCGAGCTTGGCGCCAGCAACGAGGAAGGGAACCACGTTGACGAGGTTCTCGCGGGGCCCCACCAGGCCGACCGGGCGCAGCCCCCACTCATCAAAGGAAGGCATGTGCTCCGCAAATTTTGCTTTGTTCCTGTAGCAGTATAGCAGACAGCTCCTCCCGGGCATGTCGTCCGGCAATGCGACACCCGTCAGGACCTTGAGCACCGTTTGCCGCATCTCAAGAGGAAGCCCGGACTCCTGAAGCCTCCTATGGTCCTGACTGTTGAGCAAGGCCCACATCGGGCGAGAATGGCGCTGAAGCGGAGCGACTCGGCGCCTGACAAACTCCTTCACCACCATAGGCGCGGTCACGCCACTGTCCTTCAGCCTCTTCAGCCTGAGCCAGACGGGGACAAGACAGGGGCTCGCGAGCTTCTCATGGCCCCAACCAGAGTTGGGAACGGCTGGTGCTGACGGAGAATGGAGCAGGGGGCTGAGCACCCTGGCATCGGCAAATACCCACCGTGTCCGAAACTCGCTCGTGGATGGAGGAAGCTCGAAGTTGATCCCTGCGCCGGCCGTCGCAGCCACATCCAGGAAGCTCACGCACCCCGAGCTTTGCCGAGGATCAGTCAGGTGCAACAAGAAGAAGTGGCGAAGAAGGACCACGGAATGGGCAATGCCCACCATGGCCTCACACACAAAGGCGAAGACGGCAAGGAGGGTCACGGATTGGGGGTCAAGATGCAGCAAGTGGATCTGATAGTGTTCCAGCACTCCGTTGAAGAAGGCGGAGAAAGGGGGGACCAGGCCAGCCCAAAGAGCATCGATGAAGATTGGGACTTCAGTGGCTGCTCGGTCAATACGAGCGCGGGACGCAGGCCAAGCCGTCGTCTTCCCCCACTCATTGAAGCTGGAGGCAAGCATGGGGCGCACCTTGCCCATGGCCTCATCATTGAGCACCAGCGATCGGCCAACCGGGGGCTCAATGGCCGAAGGCGCGCCAGCAGAAGATAGAGGCTTCTTCCCCTTGTCAGCTTGTTTCGGCACCATGGCGATGGAGCGGGCGGAGCGCAGGCTAGATTGGGAGGAGGAGCAGAGTCTCGGGGGAGCAGAGGAATCAGGGAAGTGTTCCGCGGGCGATGGAAGAATAACTATGTGGGTTGCGGGGGCCGCATAGCCAGGTGGATTCCAAGGCAGCATGGGGAAGTGGGGACGCCCACATCCAATCAACCGCCACGCGTCGACCGAGGCCGCAGGCTGTTGGGGCCCGCGGTGCTCCGCACTTGACCTTTGGCTTCGCCTCGAAGCCAAGCCTGAGCGCGCCTTGGGCCCGGGGGCTACTGTCGGTGTCCTGGGAACGGAGGTCCCCAGACTTGACTGCCTGCGGCCCACGGCGTGGCTGTGCTAGCAGGCCTGTACGGACCATCTTCATCAACAAGGCACTCAAGACCCTCGCGAGGGGCCAAGCCTCACAAGGTGGACGACGCAAGACCTCTTCAGGAGCAGCCTCACCAGGCAGGCTCGCGAGGGGCGGAGAGATCAAGGCAAGGCAAACCTCGCGAGGTTTTCGTGACGTGAGACATGATGACCGAGACCAGGCGGGCGCCAGCGCGCGCAGCGTCCTTGTTTCCTCTTTGGAGCTAAAGAGGCAAGCGCAGGCGCGGAGTACCGAGGCATCAAGCAAAGGTTTCCATATCAGTGCAACGAGACCAAAACCAGCAGGACGGCAAGACGGAGGTCACCATGGAGCCCAAGGCAGCGTCACCACCAGAGCCTTTTGCAGGCGAAGACTGCTTTTGTCAGGATAAGCTGTACTAGCTGTCCCCTTTCAAATTGGCCGTTGTTGGCTCCCTTCGCGCTCAATATTTGGGGAGAGGACTAGGGCCTATATAAGTAGGACTAGCCACCACAGTAGAAAAAAACCAACTCGGACGGAGCCTCAGGCATCTGATCTTGAGCCACACACAAAGCACAAGAGCACCTCATCCTCAGGAGGCTGTTCTTCCCCCTTTGTACTGTTCATCATCAGCCCAAGAGGCAATCCACCACCACCACACTGGAGTAGGGTATTACACCACAACGGTGCCCCGAACCAGTATAAATCTTGTGTCCCTTGTGTTGTGAGTTCGTCGAGTTCGTTCTTGAGATCTTAGCCAGTTAGGACGTGGATCGGTAGGGAGGAAATCTTCGCGCACACCCCAGTGTTCGAACCTTAAGGGTTTTGCCAGAACCCGTGATCTGACAGTTTCATCGTAGTTGATACCCTCGACTTGGGAGTAGCCTTGTGCTACCAAACGAGCCTTGTTGCGAACGATAATTCCATGAGCATCTTGCGTGTTCTTGAAAATCCACTCGGTTCCAATGACATTATGGTTCCCGATTGGCCTTGGCACCAATCTCCACACCTTGTTATGCTCGAAGTTGTTAAGTTCTTCATGCATGGCATTGAGCCAATCCGGATCCTCGAGCGCCTCATAGACCTTTTGGGGTTCAACTCAAGAGACAAACGCGAGATGTTCACAATAGTTTGCTAATTGTCTACGAGTGCTTACCCCCTTTCTTAAGCTTCCAAGCACATTCGTCATGAGATGATCTTTGGTAGTGAGCTTGGAGGCAATCTTGGCGGCACGACGCTCCAATTCCTCCTCAAGAGAGAGTTTAGGAGCAGTAACTTGATCATCTTGAGCATCGTCTTGAGCTTGTTCTTGATCTTGAGCTTGCTCTTGATCTTGAACTTGCTCGGTGGTGAGAACTTGACCTTGGGCATCACTTGGTGGTTCACCACCATCTTGAAGTTGATATTGCCTTGATCTTTTTCATTTGGTTGAGGGCCTTCACTTTGTTCTTCGGAAGCGTGTGGGTCTTGGGTTGGTGATGGTTCCACTTGAGTGGAACATTGTCCTTCTTCGGCCACAAGGGTTCCTCAATGGGTAGGATAAGACCAGCACCCATTCTTCTTATGGCTTGGGGAGGAATTTCATCACCTACATCACAAGTACCACTTTGCGCCACTTGGGAGCCATTATTCTCATCAAACTCCATGTTACATGTCTCCTCAATGAGTCCGGTGGACTTGTTGAGGACACGGTAAGCATGAGAGTTTGTAGCATAACCAACAAAAATGCCCTCATGAGCTCTAGCCTCAAATTTATACAAATGAACACCTTTCTTGAGAATGAAACACTTACACCCGAACACCCGGAAGTACTTGAGGTTGGGTTTGTTACCGGTGAGTATCTCATATGGAGTCTTGTTCAAGCCTTTGCGGAGGTAGAGCCGATTGGATGCATGACAAGCGGTGTTGATGGCTTCGGCCCAAAAGTTGTATGGAGACTTGAACTCCGCCATCATGGTCCTTGTCGCATCCATCAACGTCCTGTTCTTCCTCTCTGCTACACCATTTTGTTGAGGGGTGTAAGGTGTGGAATATTGATGCTTGATCCCCTCATCACTAAGAAACTCATCCAAGGTGTAGTTCTCGAACTCGGTGCCGTTGTCACTTCTTATCGTCAAAATATTTGCATTGTGTTGACGTTGAGCCTCATTTGCAAAGTTGATGACGGTTTGTTGGGTCTAACTCTTCCTATTGAATAAATATACCCAAGTGTATCTTGAATAATCATCCACAATCACCAAGTAATACTTTCTACCCCAAGACTATCAAAAGATGGAGGTCCAAAGAGATCCAAGTGAAGGAGCTCCAAGGGCCTCTTCAAATAGATGATAGTAGTGGGAGGGTGAGCCTTCTCATGTAGCTTTCCTTCGATACAAGCACTGCAAGCACGATCTTTGGCAAAACTAACATTTGTTAGTCCACGGACATGGTCCCCCTTGAGAAGACTTTGCAAAGATCTCATATTGACATGGGCTAAACGGCGATGCCAAAGCCATCCCACGTCAACTTTAGACATTAGGCATGTCGCGGTCTTAGTGGGTCGCTCCGAAAAGTTAATCACATAAAGACCGTTCTCGACATGCCCAACACCTTAAGAGTCTTGCTCCACAAGAGGGCCACGGAATCAATATCAAATAAGGTGGCAAAGCCCATGAGTGCAAGTTGACGAACCGAAAGTAAATTGTATGCAAGGGACTCAACAAGCATGACTTTCTCGATCGAGAGATCATGAGAAATGATAACCTTGCCAAGACCCAATTCCTTAGAAGACGAGGCATCACCCCACTCGACATTGGTGGGCATAGATGAAATATTGTGCACGTCCACCACCAAGTCCTTGCTTCCGGTCATATGATTTGTAGCTCCACTATCGAGCAACCATGATCCCCCACCGGAAGCAAACACCTACAAGAGATCAATGCTTGGTTTTAGGTACCCATTTTGTAATGGGTCCTTTGATGTTAGTAACAAGGGTCTTAGGAACCCAAATAGACCATTCAATGTACTCATAAGGAGAACCAACAAATTTGGCATAAACATGCCCATCACTAGCACGACATAACACATAAGAAGGGTTAAAGTCGCCGGCTTTGTTGGAAGGTGTGGCATTGCCCTTATTGACACCACCACCCTTCACATTGTTCTTCCTTTCCTTAGGAGCACCCTCTCCCTCCTTCACAAAAGTTTTCTTGAGAGGAGGAGGTCGTTTGGCCTTGTCACTCTTCTTCTTGTTCTTGGACTTGGGTGTAAACCCAATTCCCTCCTTGTCCACAACTTCCTTTTGATTGCTCAAAAGGTCATTGAGGTTCTTCTCACCTTTTATGCAAGACACAAGGCCTTTCTCAAGTTTTTCCTTCAACTTTGCATTTTCCTCAACAAGATGCACATGCTCACAACACGGGTTAGTAGCATTTGCATTATCAATTAATACCATATGAGGAAAGTGGCTTTTTCCTTAGTTAGCTTCAATTGGGGTTGACCATGAGACTCTTTGAGGCTAGCATGAGCACCCTTCAAGGCCTTGTGAGCCTTATCAAGTATATCAAACTCCTCCTTGAGTCTAGCAAGATCAACCCCAAGTTTGGCCTTCTCGGAATTGAGCACACGAGATACAACAAGAGCATGATCAAGATCTTTCTTTAATTTAGCACGATCATCGCTATGTGACTCCTCAAGAGCCAAACGATGACCACGCTCTTCCTCAAGTGCATTAGAGAGATCCAAAATCTCATCGGCATAGTCACGACTATGCCCCTCCATCTTAGAGATGGTGTCTTTGTGAGCCTCGATCATGTCATTGGCTTCACCAAGTTGTTCCAAGAGAGCAACAAAGTGCTTCTTGAATTTACCCTTGAGCTTACTCATAAAAGTCTCAAATCCATTTTCTTCCTCATTAGACCCCTCAATTTCATCAATGCAATCCATCAAAGAGGGATTAGTAGTGATGGTGGTTTTGATGTTGGGGGTTACCTTGTTGGTGGCTTTGGCCATGAGGCACTTGGCGGTGATGTTCTCGTTGGGTGAGTCAAAGAGGGACACCCATGGAGTTGTTGCAATGGCAACGGAGGCCATGGCAACCATCTCACCGTCTTCATCATCGTCATCATCCTCATTGTACTCTTCTTGTGCCACCAACCCCTTGGGAGGAGTCTTCTTGGTGAAGTTATTCTTGTTGGGGAAGGACTTGGCCTTGTCTTTTTTGATGAGCTTGCCACCATTGTCTTCCCTCTTCTCATATGGGCACTCCGCAACAAAGTGGCTCACATTGCCACAATTATAGCATGTCCTCACACATTACTTGCCCTTGGCGCCACTTGAGTTGTTCTTGTTGAAGTTGGGCCTTGAGTTCTTCTTGCTCCAAAATTGCCTTGAAGCGAGAGCCATGTGCTCATGATAAGCATATTTCGTATCTTCGGGGTTACTCTCCTCTTCTTCCCCTTCATCCTCTTCTTCCACACTAGCCTTGGCCTTCAAGGCAAGGTTGGGCTTCTTTGCTCGTTGATAACGCAACACCGCATTATCGGTGGTCTTGTCCAAGATCCTCATTGCCACAAACTCATCCAACACTTCACTTGAGGACAAGGTGTGGAAGTCCGGTCTTTGACGAATGACGGAGGACATGGCCTTATGGTAAGGCATCATGGCCTTGAGAAACTTGTGCTTGATCCAATTGTCATCCGTATCCTTGCTCCCATGATCTTAGAGTGAGACAGTGAGAGTGGTTAATATCCGATAAAGCTCACGAAGTTCTTCATCTTCATTCATTGCAAACTCATCGGCTTCATCTTGCACCACTTCATAGTTGGAGCGTTGAATGCTTGCGCTTCCCTTGTAAATGGAAACAACATGTTGCCATGCTTCCTTGGCGATGGTGAAAGGTCGGAGATGCGCAATATCTTCAGATGGAATTGCATCTTGGATGATGAAGAGAGAGGACTCGTTGAATTGATTATCCACGGCTTCTCTAGGGGTGAAGTTGCTTGGGTCATGCGTGTAGAAACCTTGCTCAATGATTCTCCAAAGATTAGTACTACTATGATTTAAATGACGCTTAAAGCGATAGACCCAAGAGGCAAAGTCCTCATTTTTCACAAACTTAGGAGGAGGATCAACATGATTCAATTGAGTGGAGGGAACCGGTCCTCCATAAGTAAGTGGGGGTTCAACATGGGCAAAGATGCCATTTCCACTTCTACCACTAGATAAAGGAACTTTGTCACTAGTAGCTTCCCCCTTGTCGAAGTTAGCATCCGTCACCTTGTTAGTGGGATCACCCACTTTCATTGGTGTGGTGGATAATTTAAGGCCTTCTAAAAACTTGTTGATATACCTTCAACCTCGGTCGTCATGGAGGTTTTCAATGTGTCCAAAGCTCCATTGAATTCCTCACGAGAGACCGAGGATCCCCCATCGGCCGTAGACGAGGACGGAATCACACCGGGGTGCTCCTCCCCACCGTCTACGGTGTTAACCATACTCTTCGGACGGTAAAGTCCTTAATAAAGAGACGAGGCTCTGATACCAATTGAAAGGATCGATATAGTTGACTAGAGGGGGGTGAATGGGCAACTAACAATTTTTAGCTTTTCTTTACCAATTTAAACTTTGAATCAAAGTAGGTTGTCTAAATATGCAACTAGGTGAGGAACCTATATGATGCAACAACAACAAGAACACAAGCAAGCAAGGGATACAACATAATATAAGCTTGCACAAGTAAAGGTAAGAGATAACCAAAAATGGAGCCGGTGGAGGCGAGGATGTGTTACCGAAGTTCCTTCCCTTTGAGGGGAAGTACGTCTCTGTTGGAGCAGTGTGGAGGCACAATGCTCCCCAAGAAGCAACTAGGGCCACCGTATTCTCCTCACGCCCTCACACAATGCGAGATGCCGTGATTCCTCTATTGGTGCCCTTGGAGGCGGCGACCGAACCTTTACAAACAAGGTTGGGGCTATCTCCACAACTCAATTGGAGGCTCCCAACGATACCACGGAGCTTCACCACAATGGAATGTGGCTCCGAGGTGACCTCAACCGTCTAGTGTGCTCAAACAGCCAAGAGTAACAAGATCCGCGAAGGATTAGTGGGGAGAATCAAATTTCTCTTGGTGGAAGGGTAGATCCGGGCCTTCTCAACCAATCCCTAAAGAATTAACAAGTTTGATTGGCTAGGGAGAGAGATTGGGCGAAAAAGAGCTTTTGGAGCAACAATGGAGCTTGGGGGAAAAGAGGTAAGTCAACTTGGAGAAGAAGACCTCCTTATATAGTGGGGGAACCAGTCCAACTGTTACCCCCCTCTTCAGCCCGCACAGAGTGGTACTACTGCTCAGTAGAGCGGTACTACCGCTGGTTGCAGCAGTACTACCGCGACCACCAGCGGTACTGATACGTTTCCAACGTATCTATAATTTTTGATTGTTTCATGCTATTATATTATCTGTTTTGGATGTTTATGGGCTTTATTAAACACTTTTATATTATTTTTGGGACTAACCTATTAACCCAGAGCCCAGTGCCAGTTCCTGTTTTTTCCTTGTTTCAGTGTTTCGCAGAAAAGGAATATCAAACGGAGTCCAAACGGAACGAAACCTTCGGGAGAAGTTATTTTTGGGAAGAAAGCAATCCGGGGGACTTGGAGTGCACGTCATGGGATCAACGAGGAAGGCACAAGGCAGGGGGGTGCCTACCCCCTGGGCACGCCCTCTACCCTCGTGGGCCCCTCGTGGCTCCCCTTACCAACTTCTTTCGCCTATATATCTCCATATACCCTAAAAACCTTCGAGAACAGAATAGATCGGGAGTTCCGCCGCCGCAAGCCTCTGTAGCCACCAAAAACCAATCGGGACCCTGTTCCGGCACCCTGCCGGAGGGGGGAACCCTCACCGGTGGCCATCTTCATCATCCCGGCGCTCTCCATGACGAGGAGGGGGTAGTTCACCCTCGGGGCTGAGGGTATGTACCAGTAGCTATGTGTTTGATCTCTCTCTCTCGTGCTCTTGAGGTGATATGATCTTGATGTATCGCGAGCTTTGCTATTATAGTTGGATATTATGATGTTTCTCCCCCTCTACTCTCTTGTAATGGATTGAGTTTTCCCTTTGAAGTTATCTTATCAGATTGAGTCTTTAATGATTTGAGAACACTTGATGTATGTCTTGCCGTGCGTATCTGTGGTGACAATGGGATATCACGTGATTCACTTGATGCATGTTTTGGTGATCAACTTGCGGGTTCCGCCCATGAACCTATGCATAGGGATTGGCACACGTTTTCGTCTTGACTCTCCGGTAGAAACTTTGGGGCACTCGTTGAAGTTCTTTGTGTTGGTTTGAATAGATGAATCTGAGATTGTGTGATGCATATCGTATAATCATACCCACGGATACTTGAGGTGACATTGGAGTATCTAGGTGACATTAGGGTTTTGGTTGATATGTGTCTTAAGGTGTTATTCTAGTACGAACTCTTGAATAGATCGATCCGAAAGAATAACTTTGAGGTGGTTTCGTACCCTACCATAATCTCTTCGTTTGTTCTCCGCTATTAGTGACTTTGGAGTGACTCTTTGTTGCATGTTGAGGGATAGTTATGTGATCCAGTTATTTTATTATTGTTGAGAGAACTTGCACTAGTGAAAGTATGAACCCTAGGCCTTGTTTCCTAGCATTGCTATACCATTTGTGCTCACTTTTATCACTTGCTACCTTGCTGTTTTTATATTTTCAGATTACAAAAACCTATATCTACCATCCATATTGCACTTGTATTACCATCTCTTCGCCGAACTAGTGCACCTATACAATTTACCATTGTATTGGGTGTGTTGGGGACACAAGAGACTCTTTGTTATTTGGTTGCAGGGTTGTTTGAGAGAGACCATCTTCATCCTACACCTCCCACGGATTGATAAACCTTAGGTCATCCACTTGAGGGAAATTTGCTACTGTCCTACAAACCTCTGCACTTGGAGGCCCAACAACGTCTACAAGGAGAAGGTTGCGTAGTGGACATCAAGCTCTTTTCTGGCGCCGTTGCCGGGGAGGTGAGTGCTTGAAGGTATATCTTTAGATCTTGCAATCGAATCTTTT
This sequence comes from Triticum aestivum, assembly GCF_018294505.1. Lineage (NCBI taxonomy): Eukaryota > Viridiplantae > Streptophyta > Magnoliopsida > Poales > Poaceae > Triticum > Triticum aestivum. Next base: position 443,579,891 of record NC_057811.1, on the reverse strand, counting down.
AGTTTCTTGTTTTATCACTAGTTTAGTCTATAAAAGAAAACTACAAAAAAATGGAATTGAGTTTGCCTCATACGCTTCATCTTTTCAATATCTTTCGTGAGTATGATGGAAAGGAAAATTGTGCCAAAGTGTTAGAAGAAGAATGCATTAAAATGTTTGGCACTAAATCTTTAAATAATGAGCATGATTGCAATGTTGTTAGTATGAACTCCTTGAATATCCATAGTACTAATGATGATTGCACTAGTCATGATGAAAATATCTCTTATAAGCATGTCGATTTTTGTGGAGTGCATAGAATTTGCAAATACATACCAAAAAGGGAAGATAGATTTTGTAAGAAGCATAAGTACTTAGAAACTAAATGGTTGCAAGAAAGTCTAGATGTTTGTGCTGAAAATTTAAATTTTCTTGGCCGTACTTGTGAACTTTGCAATGAAAGTGGTCATTTAACTATCCGATGCAAATTGTTTCATGATCTAATCGTTTCCAAAAATTGTGATGACTTGATTTCCCTTGCACATCATAATGAACTTAGTTTGCTTATGGGTTATGAAGAAATGAAACGTATAACTAACTATCTTCCAGTATTTGCAGGTGATAAACTTCTTGATTTTGATCTAGAGGAAATTTATATGTATTTTGCGGTGAATTGCATTGAAAATCCTTATATTGCCAACAACATAAAGAAAAGAAAGCAAATAGAAGATGAAGAGAACACTAATGAAAGGGAAGAGACTTCCCAATATCCTCCTATTATTTCTTATGATGAATCAGGTAACAAGGAGGAGCCTTCTATTCAACCAATCTCATTAATAAGGAGCTCCAAAAGGAGGATTCAACCCACACATGATGTGAAGAAGAAAAAGAAAAAACGGAGAAGCAAAGGTAAAAAGGTATCCCTCCCAAATGATGTTGCTCGTACTACTCATTGTGATGATGATAATTGCTATACTATTGGTGCTATCCATACTATTAATAATGAGAGTGATTATGCTTATGATATGAAAAGGCCCAAGCTTGGGGATGCTATGTTTGATGGGGATGACACATTTGAGAATATATTTGCTGAAATTAATGTTTGTCCCAAGCTTGGGGATGCTACGTTTAATGAAGATGATATTTTTAGTCTCCCAAGTTTTGATATGCAAATTTATAATGATGATAGCATGCCTCCTACTTATGATGATTATATTGATGAAAGTGGGTTTGGAAGAGTGTCAACTTTAGGAAGTAATGATCCCACTGTTTTGGAGGATGTTGAATCTTATAATATTTATGAAAGTGGATTTGGAGAGGTCATGACTTTATTTAGTGATGTATCCACTATTTGGGAAGAGGATTCAATCGATTATGATGAGAACAAAGTTGCTACTTATGATGATTATTGTGATGAAACTTATGCTATAAAGAGTAGTGATCATTATATTTATAAAACTTGTCATGATTATGATTACCCTTTTTCTGAACATTACTCATTTAATGTGGAAACAATTTATAGTATTCGAGTCTCTTATGATACTCTCACTATTCCGAATGAGAAGAATTTTGCTTATGTGGAGAGTAGTAAATTTTCTATGCAAGTAGATCATGAAAAGAATGCTTTAGGTGCTGGTTATATTGTTGAATTCATTCATGATGCTACTGAAAATTATTATGAGGGAGGAATATATGCTTGTAGGAATGGCAATAATATCAAGTTTCCCCTCTATGTGCTTAAAGTTTTGAAGTTATGCTTGTTTTGCCTTCCTATGCTAGTTGATTATTGTTCCCATAAGTTGTTTTCTCACAAAATCCCTATGCATAGGAAGTGGGTTAGACTTTAATGTGCTAGTCATATTCTTCATGACGCTCTCTTTATGTTTCAATTCTTATGTTTCATGTGAGCATCATTGAAATCATCGTGCCTAGCTAGGGGCGTTAAACGATAGTGCTTGTTGGGAGGCAACCCAATTTTATTTTAGTTTCTTGCTTTTTGGTTCTGTTTAGTAATAAATAATCCTTCTAGCTTATTTTTAGATGTGGTTTTATGTTTTAATTAGTGTTTGTGCCAAGTAGAACCTTTGGGAAGACTTGGGTGAAGTCTTTATGATCATGCTGTAAAAAACAGAAACTTTAGCGCTCACGAGATTAGCTTCAACTTTTTACTGGAGAGTGCTATTTAGTTGATTCTTTTTTCAGATCATTACTAGACAAATTTATCAGGTCCACAAATTTATTTCAGAATTTTTGGAGTTCATAAGTATACGTTTGATACAGATTACTACAGACTGTTCTGTTTTTGACAGCTTCTGTTTTCATTGTGTTGCTTGCTTATTTTGATGAATCTATGGCTAGTAAAATAGTTTATAAATCATAGAGAAGTTGGAATACAGTAGGTTTAACACCAATATAAATAAATAATGAGTTCATTACAGTACCTTGAAGTGGTGTTTTGTTTTCTTTCGCTAACGGAGCTTACGAGTTTTCTGTTAAGTTTTGTGTTGTGAAGTTTTCAAGTTTTGGGTAAAGATTCGATGGACTATGGAATAAGGAGTGGAAAGAGCCTAAGCTTGGGGATTCCCAAGGCACCCCAAGGTAATATTTAAGGATAACCAAGTGTCTAAGCTTGGGGATGCCCCGGAAGGCATCCTTCTTTCGTCTTCGTTCATCGGTAACTTTACTTGGAGCTATATTTTTATTCACCACATGATATGTGTTTTGCTTGGAGCGTCAGTTTATTTTCTTTTGTTTCGTTTGCTGTTTGAATAAAATACCAAGATCTGAAATTCTTAAATTTTAGAGAGTCTTCACATAGTTTCATAATTATTAAACTACTCATTGATCTTCACTTATATCTTTCGGAGTAGTTAGTTGTTTGCTCTAGTGCTTCACTTATATCTTTTAGAGCACGGCGGTGGATTTATTTTGAAGAAATATATGAACTCTCATGCTTCACTTACATTATTTTTAGAGTCTTAAACAGCATGGCAATTTTCTTTGGTTATGAATTTAGTCCTAATATGATGGGCATCCAAGAGGGATATAATAAAAACTTTCATATAAAGTGCATTGAATACTATGAGAAGTTTGATTCTCTATGATTGTTTTGAGATATGAAGATGGCAATATTAGAGTCATGCTAGTGATTAGTTGTGAATTTGAGAAATAATTGTTCTAAAGTTTGTGATTCCCGTAGCATGCACGTATGGTGAACCGTTATGTGATGAAGTCGGAGCATGAGTTATTTATTGATTGTCCTCCTTATGAGTGGCGGTCGGGGACGAGCGATGGTCTTTTCCTACCAATCTATGCCCCTAGGAGCATGCACGTAGTACTTTGTTTCGATAACTAATAGATTTTTGCAATAAGTATGTGAGTTCTTTATGACTAATGTTGAGTCCATGGATTATACGCACTCTCACCCTTCCACCATTGCTAGCCTCTCTAATACCGCGCACCTTTCGCCGGTATCATATACCCACCATATACCTTCCTCAAAACAGCCACCATACCTACCTATTATGGCATTTCCATAGCCATTCCGAGATATATTGCCATACAACTTACCACCGTTCTGTTTATTATGACACGCTCCATCATTGCCATATTGCTTTGCATTGATCATGTAGTTGACATCGTATTTGTGGCAAAGCCACCGTTCATAATTCTTTCATACATGTCACTCATGAGTCATTGCACATCCCGGTACATCGCCGGAGGCATTCATATAGAGTCATATTTTGTTCTAAGTATCGAGTTGTAATTCTTGATTTGTAAGTAAATAAAAGTGTGATGATCATCATTATTAGAGCATTGTCCCAGTGAGGAAAGGATGATGGAGACTATGATTCCCCCACAAGTCGGGATGAGACTCCGGACTAAAAAAAAGAAGAAAAAAAAGAGAAAGGCCAAAAAAAAGAGAAGGCCCAAAAAATGAGAGAAAAAGAGAGAAGGGACAATGCTACTATCCTTTTACCACACTTGTGCTTCAAAGTAGCACCATGATCTTCATGATAGATAGTCTCCTATGTTGTCACTTTCATATACTAGTGGGAATCTTTCATTATAGAACTTGGCTTGTATATTCCAATGATGGGCTTCCTCAAAATGCCCTAGGTCTTCATGAGCAAGCGAGTTGGATGCACACCCACTTAGTTTCTTTTTGAGCTTTCATACACTTATAGCTCTAGTGCATCCATTGCATGGCAATCCCTACTCACTCACATTGATATCTATTGATGGGCATCTCCATAGCCCGTTGATAAGCCTAGTTGATTGATACGTCTCTAACATATCTATAATTTATAAAGTATTCATGCTATTATATTATCCATCTTGGATGTTTTATGGGCTTTACTATGCACTTTTATATTACTTCTGGGACTAACCTATTGACCCAGAGCCCAGAGCCGGTTTCTGTTTTTTTTCCTTGTTTCAGTGTTTCGCAGAAAAGGAATATCAAACGGAGTCCAAATGGAATGAAACCTTCAGAAAAGTTATTTTTGGAACGGAAGCAATCCAGAAGACTTCGGGTGTACGTAAGGGAAGCAACGAGGATCTTATGATGTTTCTCCCCCTCTACTCTCTTGTAATGGATTGAGTTTTCCCTTTGAAGTTATCTTATCGGATTGAGTCTTTAAGGATTTGAGAACACTTGATGTATGTCTTGCGTGGGATACCCGTGGTGACAATGGGGTATTCTATTGATCCACTTGATGTATGTTTTGGTGATCAACTTGCGGGTTTCACCCATGAACCTATGCATAGGGGTTGGCACACGTTTTCGTCTTGACTCTCCGGTAGAAACTTTGGGGCACTCTTTGAGGTTCTATGTGTTGGTTGAATAGGTGAATCTGAGATTGTGTGATGCATATTGTATAATCATACCCACGGATACTTGAGGTGACATTGGAGTATCTAGGTGACATTAGGGTTTTGGTTGATGTGTGTCTTAAGGTGTTATTTTACTACGAACTCTAGGGCTGTTTGTGACACTTATAGGAATAGCCCAGTGGATTGATCGGAAAGAATAACTTTGAGGTGGTTTCGTACCCTACAATAATCTCTTCGTTTGTTCTCCGCTATTAGTGACTTTGGAGTGACTCTTTGTTGCATGTTGAGGGATAGTTATATGAGCCAATTATGTTATTATTGTTGAGAGAACTTGTACTAGTGAAACTATGAACCCTAGGCCTTGTTTCCTAGCATTGCAATACCGTTTGTGCTCACTTTTATCATTAGTTACCTTGCTGTTTTTACATTTTCATATTACAAAACCCTATATCTACCATCCATATTGTACTTGTATCACCATCTCTTTGCCGAACTAGTGCACCTATACAATTTACCATTGTATTGGGTGTGTTGGGGACACAAGAGACTCTTTGTTATTTGGTTGCAGGGTTGTTTGAGAGAGACTATCTTCATCCTACACCTCCCACGGATTGATAAACCTTAGGTCATCCACTTGAGGGAAACTTGCTACTGTCCTACAAACCTCTGCACTTGGAGGCCCAACAACGTCTACAAGAAGAAGGTTGTGTAGTAGACATCAAGCTCTTTTCTGGCGCCGTTGCCGGGGAGGTTAGTGCTTGAAGGTATATCTTTAGATCTTGCAATCGAATCTTTTTGTTTCTTGTTTTAGCACTAGTTTAGTTCATAAAAGAAAATTACAAAAAATATGGAATTGAGTTTGCCTCATACTCTTCATCTTTTTAATATCTTTCGTGAAAATGGTGGAAATGAAAATTGTGCTCAAGTGCTAGAAGAAGAATGCATTAGAATGTTTGGCACTAAATCTCTGAATGATGAGCATGATTGCAATGTTGTTAGTATGAATTCTTTGAATACCCATGATACTAATGATATGCAAAGCCACAAGCTTGGGGAAGCTATGTTTGATGAAGATGATATTTTTTGTCCCCCAAGCTTTGATGAGCAAATTTACTATGATGAAAGCATGCCTCCTATCTATGATGATTATTGTGATGACACGTATGCTTTAAAGAATAATGATAACCATGAAACTTGTCATCTTGATCTTAATTCTCAATCATATGATAATTATTTTGTTGAGTTTGCTCCCACTACTATTCATGACAATAAATTTGCTTATGTGGAGAGTAATAAAAATTCTATGATTGTAGATCATGAAAAGAATGCTTTAGGTGCTGTTTATATTGTTGAATTCATTCATGATGCTACTGAAAATTATTATGAGGGAGGAATATATGCTTGTAGGAATTGCAATAATATCAAGTTTCCTCTCTATGTGCTTAAAATCTTGAAGTCATGCTTGTTTTGCCTTCCTATGCTAGTTGATTATTGTTCCCATAAGTTGTTTGCTCAAAAAATCCCTATGCATAGGAAGTGGGTTAGACTTAAATGTGCTAGTCATATTCTTCATGATGATCTCTTTATGTTTCAATTCTTATCTTTTTGTGAGCATCATTGAAATCATCATGCCTAGCTAGGGGCGTTAAACGATAGCGCTTGTTGGGAGGCAACCCAATTTTATTTTTGTTTCTTGCTTTTTGGTTCTGTTTAGGAATAAATAATCCATCTAGCTTATGTTAAGATGTTGTTTTGTGTTTTAATTAGTGTTTGTGCCAAGTAGAACCTTTGGGAAGACTTGGGTGAAGTCTTTATGATCATGCTGTAAAAAACGAAACTTTAGCGCTGACGAGATTAGCTAAAACGTTTTACTGGAGAGTTCTATTTAGTTGATTCTTTTTTCAGATGATTACTAGACAAATTCCTCAGGTCCACCAATTTATTTTAGAATTTTTTGAGTTCCAGAAGTATACGTTTGATACAGATTACTACAGACTGTTCTGTTTTTGACAGATTCTGTTTTCATTGTGTTGCTTGCTTATTTTGATGAATCTATGGCTAGTAAAATAGTTTATAAACCATAGAGAAGTTGGAATACAGTAGGTTTAACACCAATATAAATAAAGAATGAGTTCATTACAGTACCTTGAAGTGGTGTTTTGTTTTCTTATACTAACGGAGCTCACGAGATTTTCTATTAAGTTTGTGTTCTGAAGTTTTCAAGTTTTGGGTAAAGATTCGATGGACTATGGAATAAGGAGTGGCACGAGCCTAAGCTTGGGTATGCCCAAGGCATCCCAAGGTAATATTCAAGGATAACCAAGAGCCTAAGCTTGGGGATGCCCCGGAAGGCATCCCCTCTTTCGTCTTCATTCATTGGTAACTTTACTTGGAACTATATTTTTATTCACCACATGATATGTGTTTTGCTTGGAGCGTCATTTTACTTTCTTTTGCTTTGCTTGCTGTTTGAATAAAATACCAAGATCTGAAAGTCTTAAATGTTAGAGAGTCTTCGCATAGTTACATAATTATTCGACTACTCATTGATCTTCACTTATATCTTTTTGGAGTAGTTTGTCATTTACTCGTGTGCTTCACTTATATCCTATGAGTACATGGTTGAATGATTTGAATGTCATAAATCTGAAATTATATATGTTTCATATGCTTATCCCATGGGGAGTAATGACTTCACATATAAGAAGTAGAGGTGGTAAATTTATTGAAGGTTAGCAAACATTGTATTGGTCACTTGAACAATTCATGAAAGAATATTGAAGGAAGAGAGATTTCACATATAAATATACTATGCTGGACATCTTCTATGATTGTGATCCCCATTAATTATTTTCAAACCTGAGAAAATTAGTTGAAATTGGACAAGGAAGACAACATAATGAGTTATGCTTGGGTATATTTGTATAGAAGTTATATTGTTATGGATCCTCTAACATGTGGTGCTTGCTATTTAGAATCCTTTGCTAGCCAAAATATCTGTACTAAGCGGGAATACTGCTTGTGCATCCAAATTCCTTGAACCAAGTTTATTCCAAGAGTGTCCACCATATCTACCTATATGCGGTATTTACCTGCCGTTCCAAGTAAATTTGCATGTGCCAAACTCTAAACCTTCAAATAATAATCTGTTTTGTATGCCCGAATCGCTCATGTAGCGACTAGGGGCTAGCAGTATCTTCCATGCTAGGTGGGTTATTCTCACGATGAGTGGACTCCGCTCATCATTCACGAGAAAATGGCTGGTAACTGGGATGCCCAGTCCCATGATCAAAAGATCGAAATCAAATCAAAAATAATTGCAAACAAAACTCCCCCAGGATTGATGTTAGTTGGAGGCACCCGTTGTTTCGGGCAAGCCATGGATTGATGATTGTTGGTGGAGGGGGAGTAAAAATCTTTACCTTTCTGTTTGGGAACTGCCTATAATGTATGTAGTATGGAAGATATTGGGAACTCTTGGTCGTTATGTTGACAATGAAAGCATACCTCTCAAAATTATTTTCATCTCTGTTTTTGCTTCGAGCTCTGGCACCTCTTCAAATCCCTGCTTCCCTCTGCGAAGGGCCTATCTTTTACTTTTATGTGAGAGTCAGTAGTATTCCTTCTCATTCCAACCTACTCTTTAGTTGGCAAGCATCATGTGATGGAAAGATCTAAGCATATATGGCCATTCAAATATATTTGAGCATGAATTATTACTGTTGACATTACCCTTGAGGTAAAAGGTTGGGAGGCGAAACATTAAGCCCCTATCTTTCTCTGTGTTTGATGAATACTATTTGTTCTAAAAATATGCTTTGAGTGGTAGCAATCATGGAAGACTAAATGATAGTTGAGTATGTGAAGTTTGCTGAATCAAAGCTCTTGTCGGTGTCAAAACCGGTGAATCTCGGGTAGGGGGTCCTGAACTGTGCGTCTAAGGCGGATGGTAACAGGAGGCGGGGGACACAATGTTTACCCAGGTTCGGGCCCTCTCGATGGAGGTAATACCCTACTTCCTACTTGATTGATCTTGATGATATGAGTATTACAAGAGTTGATCTACCACGAGATCGTAGAGGCTAAACCCTAGAAGCTAGCCTATGGTATGATTGTTCTTGTCCTACGGACTAACCCCTCCGGTTTATATAGACACCGGAGGGGGCTAGGGTTACACAGAGTCGGTTACAAGGGAGGAGATCTACATATCTGTATTGCCAAGCTTGCCTTCCACGCCAAGGAGAGTCCCATCCGGACACAGGTCGAAGTCTTGAGTCTTGTATCTTCATAGTCCAACAGTCCGGCCGAAGGATATAGTCCGGCTGTCCGAGGACCCCCTAATCCAGGACTCCCTCAGTAGCCCCTGGACCAGGCTTCAATGATGATGAGTCCGGCGCACATATTGTCTTCGGCATTGCAAGGCGGGTTCCTCCTCCGAATACTCCATAGAAGATTTTGAACACAAGGATAGTGTCCGGCTCTCCAAAACAAATTCCACATACCACCGTAGAGAGAATAATATTTCCACAAATCCAATCTGCTGACACATTTTGCAGCATGACATCACACCACGGCCCGGTCATTATTCAAACCGTTTTCACAACCAGCCACTGCACATATCGCGAGGCGGTTTCCTTGGCACGTCTTGTCGAAGCAGAGATCGTGTCCCCTTATCACGGGATTCTCATCAATACGGGTGTGGGTAACCCAACCGCGCCGTCAATTACGGCGCTTGGGGAATAAGCAGTTTTACCAGGCAAGTGGGGAGGCGCAGAATCCCTGCTGCCTTTATAAGGGGATAAGGACTCCCTTTCGCACCCACGCTTTCTACTTCCCGATTCATTCCCCTCTGCCCAAGCTCCAGCGCCCAAGCGTTCATCTTCTCTGCCCACAAAAGGCCTTCCGAAGATGTCCGGATCTAGAGCAGGAGGCAAATGGATGGCCTCTACCGTCTGAGAGAAGGATATCAAAAAGCTTCGGGAGGCCGGGTACCTGGCCAAGAAAATCAGCCACCGTCTCCCGACGGCGGGATAGATCGTCCCTACTCCGGAACCCCACGAGAGGGTTGTATTACTCCCTCACTTTGTCCGCGGGCTAGGGTTTCCCCTCCAACCGTTCGTTCGCGGCATCATGTATTACTATGTGATCGATCTTCATGATCTGTCCCCTAATTCCTTCCTCAACATCTCGACATTCATTGTCGTGTGCGAGGCTTTTTTCCGCATCTCGCCGCACTTCGGTTTATGGCTGAAGATTTTTAATGTAAAGCCCAAGGTGGTGGGCGGCGAGCACGCCGAGTGCGGGGGCGCTATGGTGAGCAAGATGCCCAATGTCATATGGCCAACGGGAACCTTTAATGATTCTGTCAAGGAGTGGCAACAGCAGTGGTTTTATATCACTGAGCCGCGCGGCACGGAATGGGCCGCCTCTCCCGAGTTTCGATCCGGTGCCCCCCTGCGGCTTACATCCTGGGTCAAGAAAGGCCTGGACTGGTCCTCGTCCGAGGAACTGTCGGTGCTCTAGACGCGCGTTAAAGATATGGGAGACAAGAACATTGAACTTGTCAATGTAGTCCAGGTGATGTTAGTTCGCCGGATCCTGCCTTGTCAACACCGGACTTGCAATCTATGGGAATTCGATCCGGCCAGGCACCAAACCTTGCGAGAGCTTTTCGGCTCCTCGCACAAGGACATTTGGAAGGTGCTTTTCAAGTCCAGCAAATCATGGCCGGACTCCGCCGAGGACCGCGGGTACCAACTGTCCCGCCCTGCAAGTTCGGTAAGTCATCAAACTTTTTTATCCGCGTAACCCAAAGGAAGCGCTTAACGTGTTTTATACAACTCTCCCAGGGCTGGACGAAGAAGGCGGAGCGGATCCATTGTCCGGCCCCGCTGCCCGAAGAACCGGCCGTCCCACTTCTGACGAAGATGCTGGTCCTGGCGCCTTACAAGGTGCTGAAGAAGACGGCCGAGAAGGAGGCCAAAAAGACCCGGTGCGGCCTTCGTCGCCGCGGCACTTCGGACACAATATCTGAAGGCTCTGATGCCCATTCCGCCTCCGAAGAGGGCGAGGAGGAGGAAGATGAATCCCCTACGGGGGGAAGAAAGAAGAGGACGGCCTCCGTACACTTGGAGGCCGAGCTGCCCAAAAGGGGAAAGGCTCCTCTTCCGGAGGAGTCCACTGCCGCCGTCGACAGCGGCCCGGCATGGGATCCCAGGGCCCAGCCCCTGGTGAACTCGTAAGTATATAAAATCCGAGTATGTTTTAGGAGTCCAGACTCATCATGGCATAGTATTTTAACCTAAGTCATATTTTTTGTAGTTCGGCGAGGTCCCGTACCAAACAATCCTCATCAGAGGATTCGCTGAGCTCAGATGCTATGGAGAGCGGGACGCCCCCAAAGGTCCCCTCCTCCAAACAGGTGCATAACACCGAGGCTTCGTCCCAGAAGGACCCCGGCCAAGGAGGAGAGGAAAAGACTGTGAAGGCGGCGCCTGGAGGTCAAACCTCAGGGGCCGGACACATGGGGGAAAAGATTCCCATGGGAGCTGACGGCGGGGGCCATCCCGAGTTCGGCTCCCAGCCGGATGCGATTCCGGAGATCTATATGGCTCCGGAATCAAGCAGGCAGCCTCCCTCAGTTGGAGGGGGCGTGCCTATTCCATCGGCAACCTCTGTCCAACCAGAGGTGTCGGATGCTTTGTTGGTGGCGCTGAAGAGCGCCTCCATCGTTGATGAACACCGTGCCCTTATGGGTGCGGTGATTGAGAAGATTCGGTCAGCTGAGAGTGGACTGAACGAAGCCTGTATCAGCCTTATAAGAGGCTTTGAGGTATGTTTTATGAGTTTTCGAAGAGTGTCATAGTATAGATAGTAGCCCCTGATACACTATCCGGTGAAAGAAAGAACCGGACAGAGGATCGAATTTATGTTCGCAGGAAGACTCATTGAATGACATCTATTTCTCTTCTATTATAGGCAGGCATCTGTAGCGGCTACTACCTCTCAAACTGCGGAGATCTCCGGACTGAATCAAAGTCTGGAGTGGGCCAAAGAAGAACTTGGCCAATTGAAAATGCAGTTGAGAGATAAACAAGGTATGCACAAGTCTTGTTCGCGTTTATTGCGAATGAATTTTCAATATGAAATAAGCTTCATGATTTGCGCTAGGGATTGTGACCGAAGTCAAGGCCCTTAAGAAGGCTGTGGCCGAGGCTGAGAAAAAGGCAGCTACAGAGCAGGCTCTTCGTGAGAAGCACGAGGTCAGGGTTATTAAAGCTGAGCAGGAGCTGCAAGAGGCCGTGAGGAAATGCGAGACCTTGGAGCAGAGTTTAACGGAGAAAGAATCTGAACTCACCAAGGCGCATCAGGCCACGAACGATGCCCGGGGGGAAACCCAAAGCGCCCTGCAGGGGATCCAAGAGGCGAGAAAGATCGCGACGGGTAAGACTTTTTCCATGTAAAGCAAGTATTTGAGGGGAAAACTATGTTTCTAATTTTGAATCCGGATTTCTCAGGGGTATTTGCCAAGCTACCCCGCAGCATATCAGATGCCACCCAATTCTACCGAGCCGAAGAAAGGAACACTGCAGATAAGCTCTTCTGGTCGCAGTATTTGGCACCGAATTATCCGGTGCCTTTTGCCGATCAACTGAAACAGCTGATCGAACTGCATAAGGCAGCGGAACTAGCAATGAAAGATTTGGTTATCCGGCTATGGCCTGCCGATTCCAAGCAGCTACTTCGGGCTCGTGAGGCGGCTTGTAAGCGCTTGCCCTCGACTTGACGTCATCAAGCGGTCGGTCTGTATAGAAGGTGCGAGAATGTCCTTCGCCCGCGCAAAGGTGCACTGGGGGAAGATGGATGCTGAAAAGCTGATGACCGAAGGACCGCCAGAGGGGAAGGAGCACCGCAAGCCCGAATTATATTATGAGAGTGTCCTAAAAGGATCCTACCTTGCAGCGGAGCTATGCGCCAAGGACATTATATTTCCATGAATGCCAATCATGTTGTCCTTTGTAATGTTTGAACAAGGTCATTTATTTGTTGCATGTTATATAAAAGTTTACCCTCCTGTGCGGCCGTTTTATATGTTAAACCTGAGAGTTGGCCAGTCGTCGCCTTCTGCCCCCACGTAAGAAGTACGGGGGTGTTCGGGATAAACCTGAGCACTCTTTACCCAGTTTTGGGTCCTTCGAAGGAGGTGCTCAGCACAACGAACCAGGCAAATGGACTATCGGGCTTTATCACTCTCACTTAGCCATAGGAGCTTTAGTAAGGTCGGCGCAGCCCCTGGTGTTCGGAAGACCGTACTAGGGGCTCTATAAGCACCTGATTGGAGGAAAAACCGATCCATCGCACGCTGCATTGGTTATGGCATTATGCGGGAGAAATCCTTAAAGATTTTGTGACCTCTCGAACAGCTGACCTGCTCTCGCCGTATCATGACAGTCAGTTTTCGGCTTTCTCTACTGAGGTGCTCGTCCGGAAGAACCGGGACACAATCGCAGTAGTTCTCCTAGTGCTACCTTAGCCGATATAGTGGAACGTAAGGTACCAAAACATGGGAGCCTGGAAAACCCAACTATTGACCCAAGACATGATTCGGAGCTGATGCATATAATGCTATAGGTTCGGGGTGCCGAACTTCCATGAAGGTGTTCGGACTTTATTGTCGTGTTATGGGTAAAATGAAGCCCCTGGCATATTTTAAGGCATATCGCTGTGTACGGATGCCACTTGGCAAAAGAACTTCAATAAGAAATAACAGCAGGTAAGCGTCATATAAATCCACATGTTGTATTTGAATAGTACGTCTATGCGTATGAGTACAGGTAATGTGATAAAAAAGGAATATCATTGCGGAACCTGCTGAGGCCGGGGGGAAGAAGCTGAGTGCGGATCCGTAGTATAGCCGGATGGTCATTGTGGGGAATGTCTAAGGATTCCCTTGCGCGTTCAAGCTGCCTCCGTATAGCCCGTCCTGGTCGGCGCAAAGGTGAACCTGCGAAGGAAATGAAAGAAATGTTTGCGTGCCGGAGATCGGTTGAGCCGCTGAGTGCGGCCTGTCCTGGCCTTCGCCGGAGTGTTTAATTGAGCTCTGGACGAGCCGGGCTATCCTTCCGCGAAGTAGTTCGGAGTCCCTTGACGGTGTCCGGGAGCCTGGACGTCGACTCGAGGTTCAGCTGCAAGGTGCTGCTCGTTGCTTCTGCTGCGAAGGCAGGGGTGTACTTGTTGGTGCCGAGGGAAGGTTCGGCCTTGCCATTAACCGTGATGACGCCGCGTGGACTGGGCATCTTGAGCTTACGGTAGGCATAATGTGGCACCGCGTTGAATCAAGCGAACGCGGTTCGTCCGAGCAGTGCCTGATAATCACTGCGGAAAGGGACGATTTCGAAGATTAACTCTTCGGTGCGGTAATTTTCTGGTGATCCGAAGACTACCTCAAGGGCAATGGAGCCTGTACAGCTGACTTCCACACCTGGTATAATGCCTCTGAAAGTGGCTTTAGTGGGTTTGATCACCGAATGATCGATGCCCATCTTGCGCACTGTTTCCTGGTAAAGCAGATTTAGACTGCTGCCTCCGTCCATAAGGACTCGAGTGAGGTGGAACCCGTCAATTATTGGGTCGGGGACTAGTGCGGCTGGATTGCCCTGATTGGTGTTAACCGGATGATCCGTGAGGTTGAAGGTGACCGGCCCTAGTTTATATTGTGGGATGACTAGTTCCATTAAGTCGGCATCCCTAAGGGTGCATATCCGGTCCGAGTTGGGAATTTGGGTGGTATTTACCACATTCACCGATTGAATATGCTAGGGAAATTTCTTTTTCCCTCCTGTGTTCGGTGATCTGGGCTCTTCGTCGCCATCATCGCTTTGAGACCCCCCTTCTCCGTTTTTGGCGCCTGCCTTGCCGGCTTGTTTGAAGACCCAGCATTCTCTGTTGGTATGGGTGGCTGGCGTTCCTGGGGTGCCATGAATTTGGCATTGGCGATCGAGTATGCGGTCTAGACTGGATGGACCCGAATTGTTATTTTTGGGTGGCCCTTTCCGCTGACCAGATTTTGAGCCCCTAAACCCGGCATTAACTACCGTATTTTCGGCATTTTCACCATATTTGCGGTGCTTGTGTTTGTTGCGTCGTGGTTTGCCGTTGCTATCCCTGGCCTCTGATGTGCCAGGTTTGCTTGCTGTATTGTTACTACGAGCCAACCAGCTATCTTCGCCCGCGCAAAAGCGGGTCATAAGTGACGTGAGGGCTGCCATGGATTTTGGCTTCTCTTGGCCGAGGTGCCGGGCGAGCCACTCATCGCGGATGCTATGCTTAAATGCCGCTAAGGCCTCTGCATCCGGACAGACGACAATTTGGTTCTTCTTAGTTAGGAACCGGGTCCAGAATTTCCTGGCCGATTCCCCTAGCTGCTGAGTTATATGACTTAAATCGTCAGCATCCGGCAGTCGCACATAAGTGCCTTGGAAATTGTCCAGGAATGCATCTGCCAGGCTCTCCCAGCTTCCGGTGGAGTTTGCCGGCAAGCTATTGAGCCAATGCCGAGCTGGCCCTTTGAGTTTTAGCGGGAGATACTTGATGGCATATAAATCATCCCCGCGGGCCATGTGAATGTGGAGGAAGAAGTCTTCTATCCATACCGCGGGGTCTGTAGTACCATCATATGATTCAATGTTTACGGGTTTAAACCCTTCTGGGAATTCGTGGTCCATTACTTCATCAGTGAAGCATAGGGGGTGTGCGGCGCCCCTGTGCCGGGCTATATCACAACGCAGTTCATACGAGTCTTGTCTGTTGTATTCGGCCCGGCCGGATTTGCTTTTAGCATATCCGGCGTGACGGTCATCGTCCCGCGTTGGGGCGCGCCCCCATGATCCGTAGATCGATCTTGCATGTTTTGCTTTGTTTTCCAATACATCTCGCAGGTTCCGCGTGTTACCCCGGGCCTTGGTATTTTTCTTTGAATGGCGGCGGGGTGCGGGCTGTACTTCGGGCTGATAAGCCTCTCTGTCTCGGCCACGAGGTGGCCGATCAGCTGCATCATACGCTGGTGATGTAGGTTTCAATGCTTCCTCCTCGAGTTGGGGTAGCAACCTGCGCTTTGGGTAACTCTTGGTTGGGCGCTCGAGTTCGTATTCCTCGGCCGCCAGGACTTCAGTCCATCTATCTGCTAGCAGATCTTGATTAACTCGAAGCTGTTGTTGCTTTTTCTTCAGGCTGTTTGCTGTGGCTATAATCCGGCGCTTGAAGCGCTCCTGCTCGACGGGATCCTCAGGCATGATAAATTCTTCGTCGCCGAGGCTCACCTCGTCTTCGGAGAGAGGCATGTAATTGTTATCCTCTGATTCTCCATCTGTTGCCTGTTCCGGAGGGCTAGCTTGTTCATCCTCCCGCTCGAGGTCTGGCTGGAGGGGATTATCGTCGTCTTCGGCACTATCCGGAGCATTATTGTCTCTTGTGCCGGTATTGCTGCTTTTGCTACGGCGAGACTTAGAGCGGCGCCGCTGACGTCGGTGCTTGGATTGCTCCTTGGAGGGATTATCCTCCGTTGTCTTATCGCCATCCCCTTCTTTGGGGGTGTCCACCATGTATATGTCATACGATGAGGTGGCAGTCCAGCGCCCTGTGGGCGGTGGTTCTTGTTCATCTCCTGCATCATCGTCCATACCGTCGATGTCTTCGGAGCCGAAGTCGAGCATGTCGGTTAAATCGTCGACAGTGGCTACTAAGTGGGTGGTGGGTGGGGAGCGAATTTCTTCGTCGTCCGCATCCCATTCTAGCCGGACATAGTTCGGCCAAGGGTCTCCTGATAGGGAGAGTGACCTCAACGAGTTTAGCACGTCGCCAAAAGGCGAGTGCTTGAAAGATATCCGCGGAGGTAAACTCCATGATCGGTCCCCAATCGGATTCGATAGGCACGGACGCAAGCGGCTCAGAGTCCATGGCTGGGGACGAATCCAACGGTTCGGCAACACGGGTCTCGGAGGAGGTGAAGTCAGTATTCGGCTCTATCGCCGGTGAGTGTGCGGCCTCCGTGGCGGGGTCCATCCACCCGTCCTCAAATGGCGCAATTTGTTCCGGATTCAGGGCCGGAGTAGTTGCAGGTGTGATCTCCCGAACACTGTCCGACGGCAGAGCTAAATCATGCTCGTCGTGATTGTGTGGCGCACCTGACATGGGCTCGAATCCGTCGAAGATCAAGTCTCCGGGATGTCGGCAGTATAGTTCAAGTTTCCAAACCATACCTGATGGCCAGGGGCGTAGCTCTCGATCTGCTCCAGATGGCCAAGCGAGTTGGCCCGCAGTACGAAGCCGCCGAATACGAAGATCTGTCCGGGGAGGAAAACCTCACCCTGGATCACATCGTTGCCGATGATCGAAGGAGCCATCTAGCCTTACGGTGACGGCACAGTGGAGCTCTCAATGAAAGCACCAATGTCGGTGTCAAAACCGGCGGATCTCGGGTAGGGGGTCCCGAACTGTGCGTCTAAGGCGGATGGTAACAGGAGGCGGGGGACACGATGTTTACCCAGGTTCGGGCCCTCTCGATGGAGGTAATACCCTACTTCCTGCTTGATTGATCTTGATGATATGAGTATTACAAGAGTTGATCTACCACGAGATCGTAGAGGCTAAACCCTAGAAGCTAGCCTATGGTATGATTGTTCTTGTCCTACGGACTAACCCCTCCGGTTTATATAGACACCGGAGGGGGCTAGGGTTACACAGAGTCGGTTACAAGGGAGGAGATCTACATATCCGTATTGCCAAGCTTGCCTTCCACGCCAAGGAGAGTCCCATCCGGACACGGGTCGAAGTCTTGAGTCTTGTATCTTCATAGTCCAACAGTCCGGCCAAAGGATATAGTCCGGCTGTCCAAGGACCCCCTAATCTAGGACTCCCTCAGCTCTGACATAGACTCTTCCTGAAAATAAGATGAATTGTAATTGTTTGAGGACTAAATAACATGGTTTGTTAGTTTTCAAGGAAGTTTAATGTCTATACTTTAACATGTGAATATTTTGTTACTTGATCATGAAAAGTTCTATGAGTTGAGCTACTGTTATGACATATGATGATGCTAGAAAAGGTGATTGAAATTATCATTGATCAAACTTGTGCACCTGCTAGCATTCACACTTCATAAATTCTTTCTTTTATCATTTACCTACTCGAGGACGAGCAGGAATTAAGCTTGGGGATGCTGATACATCTCCAACGTATCTATAATTTATGAAGTATTCATGCTATTATATTATCCATCTTGGATGTTTTATGGGCTTTACTATGCACTTTTATATTACTTTTGGGACTAACCTATTGACCCAGAGCCCAGTGCCAGTTTCTGTTTTTTCCCTTGTTTCAGTGTTTCGCAGAAAAGGAATATCAAACGGAGTCCAAATGGAATGAAACCTTCGGAAAAGTTATTTTTGGAACGGAAGCAATCCAGAAGACTTGGGGTGTGCGTAAGGGAAGCAACGAGGAAGGCACAAGGCAGGGGGCGCGCCCTCCACCCTCGTGGGCCCCTCGTGGCTCCCCTGACGTATTTCTTCCTCCTATATATACCAATATACCCTAAAACAATCGGGGAACAGGATAGATCGGGAGTTCCGCCGCCGCAAGCCTCTGTAGCCACCAAAAACCAATCGGGACCCTGTTCCGGCACCCTGCCGGAGGGGGGAACCCTCACCGTTGGCCATCTTCATCATCCCGGCGCTCTCCATGACGAGGAGGGAGTAGTTCACCCTCGGGGCTGAGGGTATGTACCAGTAGCTATGTGTTTGATCTCTCTCTCTCTCTCTCTCTCGTGTTCTTGAGGTGATACGATCTTGATGTATCGCGAGCTTTGCTATTATAGTTGGATCTTATGATGTTTCTCCCCCTCTACTCTCTTGTAATGGATTGAGTTTTCCCTTTGAAGTTATCTTATCGGATTGAGTCTTTAAGGATTTGAGAACACTTGATGTATGTCTTGCGTGGGATACCCGTGGTGACAATGGGGTATTCTATTTATCCACTTGATGTATGTTTTGGTGATCAACTTGCGGGTTCCGCCCATGAACCTATGCATAGGGGTTGGCACACGTTTTCGTCTTGACTCTCCGGTAGAAACTTTGGGGCACTCTTTGAGGTTCTATGTGTTGGTTGAATAGGTGAATCTGAGATTGTGTGATGCATATCGTATAATCATACCCACGGATACTTGAGGTGACATTGGAGTATCTAGGTGACATTAGGGTTTTGGTTGATGTGTATCTTAAGGTGTTATTTTACTACGAACTCTAGGGCTGTTTGTGACACTTATAGGAATAGCCCAATGGATTGATCGGAAAGAATAACTTTGAGGTGGTTTCGTACCCTACAATAATCTCTTCGTTTGTTCTCCGCTATTAGTGACTTTGGAGTGACTCTTTGTTGCATGTTGAGGGATAGTTATATGATCCAATTATGTTATTGTTGTTGAGAGAACTTGTACTAGTGAAAGTATTTACCCTAGGCCTTGTTTCAACGCATTGCAATACCGTTTGTGCTCACTTTTATCATTAGTTACCTTGCTGTTTTTTTATTTTCAGATTACAAAAACCTATGTCTACCATCCATATTGTACTTCTATCACCATCTCTTGGCCGAACTAGTGCACCTATACAATTTACCATTGTATTGGGTGTGTTGGGGACACAAGAGACTCTTTGTTATTTGGTTGCAGGGTTGTTTGAGAGAGACTATCTTCATCCTACGCCTCCCACGGATTGATAAACCTTAGGTCATCCACTTGAGGGAAACTTGCTACTGTCCTACAAACCTCTACACTTGGAGGCCCAACAACGTCTACAAGAAGAAGGTTGTGTAGTAGACATCATTGATGTGAGACTATCTTCTCCTTTTTTGTCTTCTCCACAACCACCATTCTATTCCACCTATAGTGCTATGTCCATGGCTCACGCTCATTTATTGCGTGAAGATTGAAAAAGTTTGAGAACATCAAAAGTATGAAACAATTGCTTGGCTTGTCATCGGGGTTGTGCATGATTTAAATATTTTGTGTGATGAAGATAGAGCATAGCTAGACTATATGATTTTGTAGGGATAGCTTGCTTTGGCCATGTTATTTTGAGAAGACATGATTGCTTTGTTAGTATGCTTGAAGTATTATTGTTTTCATGTCAATATTAAACTTTTGTTTTGAATCTTATGGATCTGAATATTCTTGCCACAATAAAGAGAATTACATGGATAAATATGTTAGGTAGCATTCCACATCAAAAATTATGTTTTTATCATTTACCTACTCGAGGATAAGCAGGAATTAAGCTTGCGTATGTTGATACATCTCCAACGTATCTATAATTTTTGATTGTTCCATGCTATTATATTATCTGTTTTGGATGTTTATGGGCTTTATTAAACACTTCTATATTATTTTTGGGACTAATCTATTAACCCAGAGCCCAGTGCTAGTTCCTGTTTTTTCCTTGTTTCAGTGTTTCGCAGAAAAGGAATATCAAACGGAGTCCAAACGGAACGAAACCTTCGGGAGAAGTTATTTTTGGGAAGAAAGCAATCCGGGGGACTTGGAGTGCACGTCAGGGGATCAACGAGGAAGGCATGAGGCAGGGGGCGCCCACCCCCCTGGGCGCGCCCTCCACCCTCGTGGGCCCCTCGTGGCTCCCCTTACCGACTTCTTGTGCCTATATATCTCCATATACCCTAAAAACCTTCGAGAACATAATAGATCGGGAGTTCCGCCGCCTCTGTAGCCACCAAAAACCAATCGGGACCCTGTTCCGGCACCCTACCGGAGGGGGGAACCCTCACCGGTGGCCATCTTCATCATCCCGGCGCTCTCCATGACGAGGAGGGAGTAGTTCACCCTCGGGGCTGAGGGTATGTACCAGTAGCTATGTGTTTGATCTCTCTCTCTCTCTCTCATGCTCTTGAGGTGATACGATCTTGATGTATCGCGAGCTTTGCTATTATAGTTGGATCTTATGATGTTTCTCCCCCTCTACTCTCTTGTAATGGATTGAGTTTTCCCTTTGAAGTTATCTTATCGGATTGTGTCTTTAATGATTTGAGAACACTTGATGTATGTCTTGCCGTGCGTATCTGTGGTGACAATGGGATATCACGTGATTCACTTGATGTATGTTTTGGTGATCAACTTGCGGGTTCCGCCCATGAACCTATGCATAGGGGTTGGCACACGTTTTCGTCTTGACTCTCCGGTAGAAACTTTGGGGCACTGAAGTTCTTTGTGTTGGTTTGAATAGATGAATCTGAGATTGTGTGATGCATATCGTATAATCATACCCACGGATACTTGAGGTGACATTGGAGTATCTAGGTGACATTAGGGTTTTGGTTGATATGTGTCTTAAGGTGCTATTCTAGTACAAACTCTTGAATAGATCGATCCAAGAGAATAACTTTGAGGTGGTTTCGTACCCTACCATAATCTCTTCGTTTGTTCTCCGCTATTAGTGACTTTGGAGTGACTCTTTGTTGCATGTTGAGGGATAGTTATATGATCCAGTTATGTTATTATTGTTGAGAGAACTTGCACTAGTGAAAGTATGAACCCTAGGCCTTGTTTCCTAGCGTTGCAATACCATTTGTGCTCACTTTTATCACTTGCTACCTTGCTATTTTTATATTTTCAGATTACAAAAACATATATCTACCATCCATAATGCACTTGTATTACCATCTCTTCGCCGAACTAGTGCACCTATACAATTTACCATTGTATTGGGTGTGTTGGGGACACAAGAGACTCTTTGTTATTTGGTTGCAGGGTTGTTTGAGAGAGACCATCTTCATCCTACACCTCCCACGGATTGATAAACCTTAGGTCATCCACTTGAGGGAAATTTGCTACTGTCCTACAAACCTCTGCACTTGGAGGCCCAACAACGTCTACAGGGAGAAGGTTGCGTAGTAGACATCAGGTACTACCGCATAGACTGAGCGTAGTAGAAGCCGAGGGAGAACGAGAGAAACATAGGGGGTATGGGCGGCATTAGTAGCGGTAGTAGCCGCGGTACTGCCGCTGCTACTGCCGCACAACCCGACACGACAAAATGAATCCTCGAATCGAGGTAGTAGCGTTGCCGAACCAGGACGGTACTGCCGCCTATGCCTCGAAGCGGTACTACCGCTGTAGACAGCGGTACTACCACTTGAGGACCATAGGCGGTACTACCGCTCTGGCGGCGGTACTACTGCTTTCTCCTCACAGTCTCCACTACTGTTGAAACAGCAAACTCCATGGAGAGGAAAGGAGCTGGGGTGCAACAGAGACATGTACGTGTTGATTCCACCCTAGCTTTCCAAAGCGGACCCCCTCTTGATAGTATGGTGTCTCCTACGACTCAAGTCCACCAAACCGAAACGAAAGAGACTACACCGTCTTCACATAAAGCTCTGAGGGGAAAGAATCGTCTCGTGCCACAGAATGAATCTCTGAAATACTCAACGCACACGATTAGTCCGCAAAAGCATTGTCATCAATCACCAAAACTACTTCGAGAGAGATATGCCCTAACACCTACCAAAATCCATACCTCTACACCCAAATACTCAACGCACACGATACGTCCATTTTGCATCATGTTTTCCTACTGTTATTTATATTGTTTTTATGAATAATAATGCTTTTTGGAGTAATTCTAATGCCTTTTCTCTCATAATATGCAAGGTTCACACAAAGAGGGAGAATAGCGGCAGCTGGAATGCTGGACCCGAAAAAGCTACGTCGGGCCACCTATTCTGCACAACTCCAAATGAGCTGAAACTTTACGGAGATTTTTTACTAAATATATAAGAATTATTGGAGCCAATAAGTACCGAGAGGGCCCACCAGGTGGGCACAACCCGCCTGGGCGCACCAGGGAGCCCAGGCGCGCCCTGGTGGGTTGTGCTCTCCTAGGCCCACCTCCGGTGCCCATCTTCTGGTATATAAGTCATTTTTACCTAGAAAAAATAAGGAGAGGACTTTCAGGACGAAGCGCTGCCGTCTCGAGGCGAAACTTGGGCAGGAGCAGTTTTGCCTTCCGGCGGAGCGATTCCGCCGGGGGAACTTCCCTCCCGGAGGGGGAAATCATCGTCATCATCATCACCAACAACTCTCCCATCTTGGGGAGGGCAATCTCCATCAACATCTTCAACATCACCATCTCCCCTCAGACCCTAGTTCATCTCTTGTGTTCAATCTTTGTACCGGAACCTTAGATTGGTGCTTGTGGGTGACTAGTAGTGTTGATTACATCTTGTAGTTGATTACTATATGGTTTATTTGGTGGAAGATTATATGTTCAGATCCATTATGCTATTTAATACCCCTCTGATCTTGAGCATGATTATCATTTGTGAGTAGTTACTTTTGTTCTTGAGGTCACGGGAGAAATTTTGTTGCAAGTAACCATGTGAACTTGATATGTGTTCAATATTTTGATGGTATATATGTTGTGATTCCCTTAGTGGTGTCATGTGAACGTCTACTACATGACACCTCACCATATTTGGGCCTAAGGGAATGCATTGTGGAGTAGTTATTAGATGATGGGTTGCGAGAGTGACAGAAGCTTAAACCCTAGTTTATGCGCTATTTTCATAAGGGGCTGATTTGGATCCCAAAGTTTAATGCTATGGTTAGATTTTATCTTAATACTTTTCTCGTAGTTGCGGATGCTTGCGAGGGGGTTAATCATAAGTAGGAGGTTTGTTCAAGTAAGAACAGCACCTAAGCACCGGTCCACCCACATATCAAATTATCAAAGTAGCGAACACAATCATAAGAGACCGTTTTGGCATGTCCTTTGCCTCAAAAGGATTGGGCTACCTCGCTGCACTTTTGTTACCGTTACCGTTACTCGCTCGTTACAAATTATCTTGCTATCAAACTACTCGTTACTTATAATTTCAGTACTTGCAGAGAATACCTTGCTGAAGACTACTTATCATTTCCTTCTCCTCCTCGTTGGGTTCGACACTCTTACTTATCGAAAGGACTACGATTGATCCCCTATTGTCGTGGATTTGTCACGGTAGATGCCATCGTTGAAAGGACTTAGTCGTGAGGCCAACGCATCTATGTGGTAACTTGAGAGGGGTTGAGTGGGACGAGAGACGCGAGATTTTACCCAGGTTCGGCCCCTCACGGTGGAGGTAAAAGCCTACATCTTGCTTCATTGATATTGATGATGATGATCACGATTACAAGAGGGCTCTATCTCGAGAGCTATTGACTTGTCTGTCTAAACCTAACTTGTGAAAAACGTGTCCCTCTTGGGGTGCCCTGCCCCTCCTTATATAAGTTGAAGGGGCGGGTTATATGACTAGTCCCAGTAGGATTAGGATTACTCTATTACAAGTGGAGTCCTAGTCTTGATTCCTTTGTAAGGGAATATTCCTTATGCCTTTTCTCTTAAACCGGCCCACCATAACATAAGCCGGCCTTCCATGAACCGCCCGCTGGGCCACCGGGTCTTGTCGCTCCTCTGACCCGCCTGCCGGGTCACCAATGAACCGCCAACTCTGGGCGGGTTACTAGTCAGTCGCCGGGTCAGGGCAGGTCACCAATGAGTCGCCAAGTCCGGCCAGGTCATACATCCGGCCGGGTTACACCGCGGGGTATATCCCCGACATTAGCCCCCAGTTTAATTTGGATTTATCCATGTTAAACTCATCCTGCAAAATAAACACAAGAACATATTTGACAGGTTGCACTCCGGGTTAAAAGTTCTTGTAAGCCGACACCTGATCATCCTTAAGTCCTTGTTATTTCCTCCTTCTGGAAATTCCGGGTCAATAGATCAGCTTCATAATCAATCTATTTTCAGCCGGCTTGAAGATGTAGAACTTGCCGGTTTATCATTGCCAAAATTGTCGGTCTGTAAATATTGATGGCATCGGGTCAATAATTGTTGTTAACATCAAGCTTGAAAATGTACCTCCCTTATATGCATATTACTTGTAGCCCACAAGTCTTAAGAAGGGAGCGTAGTAACAGCTTAAGACTTGCTTCAATATAAATGTCGCAACCTTGAAGAAATCCGGGTTGTTCATCTCATTCACTAGTCGTAAACTGAATATTCCACATATGTTGCCCCCAAGTGCCGGGTTGTCATGCTTGCAGCAACCGGGGACTCGTAATTGCCTTGTATGCTCATAAAAACTTCAACCAGTGTAGCCCCCAAGGGCCGGGTCATTACACAATAATGAGGAGGGACTTTGTAGATATAATCATATAAACCTGAGCATCAACGTGTAGCCCCCAAGGGTCGGCTCAGTAAGATAATACTGAGCTGGGACTTTATATATTCTTCATTGAAAATAACATCATATGATGTAAACCCCACCATGGGGCTCGAACCCATGTCCACAAGGTTAAGAGCCTTGTACTCTACCAACTGAGTAGTGGACCCTTTAATATAATGGATTAAAGCTTGTGTACCTTGGATTTTTGACAGGAGAAATTGGTAGCCCTCAAGGGTCGGCTCATTACAATGTGATGAGTCGGGTCTTCAATAAAGCAAGTAAAAAATGACCTTGCATTAGCCCCCAAGTGTCATGGTGCATGCTGGCAGTGACATGGGACTTGCATATTTGATGTAATCTCAATTTGAATAATGTAGCCCCCAAGTGCCGGGTCGTAAGCCTGCAGCGACTCGGGACTATTCCTTTCATTGTAAAATAAATCATATCCATTGATAAAATAATAGCCATTGCGCTAAAGCGACTTTGAAAACCTCAATCATAATACTAGTTATTCATAACCATAATAAAAATCCAGCCATGTTGGCTATTCAAGATTTGAATAATATAATCCGGTATGAAAACCTCACTCATTCAATATCATTATGAAAATCCAGCCAATTTTGGCTATGAAAGATGTGAATACCTTATCGGTAGACAAGTAAATCCGGAGTTTTAAATACTCGACGGCTCTTGGCCGATGGCGACTTAATGCGCATTCATGGTAAGCCAGAATTTTTATAACTCGGCGGCTTATAGCCTTTGAGAAAATCCAGAATGGATAACCCTTTTGAAACATCAATTTTGATAAGCTTGAACTTAATCATTTATATAAGTCATAGTTCTGCAAATCCTGCACAGAGTTTAAACAACATATACCCTGGCGACTTAACGTCAAAAGCCAGGGTGGGTAACATCCCAAACATAATATAGTCTTATGCTATCATGGAAAAGACTAGCATTAAGGCCATTCAAGCCTAAACATACTGGCAACTTAAAGTTAAAAGCCAGGACAGGTTATCAAACCTCGCATATTCATATAACCAGGAAAACATACCTGTAGGATTGATTTATACTGCCGGCTTATATCGCCATACCCAATGAAGGTAACAATCCAATGATTATAAGCGCATGATTCCAATGACGCAATCCAAAATAAATACTGGCGACTTAACGTCCATAGCCAGGGCGGCTTAATCAAACCCAAAATATTTATATCATTATTGAAAGACATACCTGTAGATTAATACCATGGTGATGCCTTGATAATTATAATCCGGGGCCAATATCAATCTGGAGTCATGAAATATCCTCCTGGCGACTTAAAGTCTGCTATCAGGGCGGGTTATCAAACCCAAAATGCTCAATGATGAGCCATATAATCAAGGCTACACGGCCTGTGAAATTGGTTCACGCTGCCGGCTTATCATGCCAGACGCAGCAAAGGGTAACAATCCCAAAAATGCCTCAGAGCCTAAACTCCAGGTGCACAATCATATTATACTGGCGACTTATCGTCCAAAGGCAGGCCGGGTTAATAAACTCCAGATATGCTCAAATATGAGACATAGATATGAAGGCTACATGGCCTGAATTGTCTCAATCCATATGTTAATATGGCGTCAATATATGAATCCTAAAAAATGCTCAGGAAAAGATAACGAATCAAAATCGAGAAAACGAGGCTTTCATAGGCCGCCAAGCCTAAAGCTCCAAGGCTTTCATGGGTCGCCAAGCCACTGAGTTAACCTTTTACACTTTGTGAATCCGGCCTCACATGATCGCCGGTTTAACATTGACAAGTTTAGGGTCTATGTAAGATTGACTGTCAAGAGTTCGGCTTGTCATTCCGGGATTACCCGGATGGAGTGGCAGTTTCTACAAAGCAGGATAACCCGGAAGGTTTTGGTGAATACACCTGGTGTTCCAAGCCAGCTCACGAGGGTAGTAACGCTATGTTCTCTTTGGTGAATACACCTATGTTTGAACAGGAAGCCCCCACGTGCTTTGTAACCATGGCATATGAGTCGAACCAAGAGGGATATTCACATCTATGCTCAATGAGCAGGAAGCCCCCAAGTGGTTTGTGGCATTGAGCCAATCAAGAGGGATATTCACAGCTATGCTTCAAATATGAGCAGGAAGCCCCCAAGTGACCATAAGTGTGGCATTGAGCCGATCAAGAGGGATATTTACAGCTATGCTTCAAATATGAGTAGGAAGCCCCCAAGTGACCATAAGTGTG
>NC_057811.1:443537229-443552193 GCF_018294505.1 Triticum aestivum | reverse complement strand
ATCAAGAGGGATATTCACAGCTATGCTTCAAATACGAGCAGGAAGCCCCCAAGTGACCATAAGTGTGGCATTGAGCCGATCAAGAGGGATATTCACAGCTATGCTTCAAATATGAGTAGGAAGCCCCCAAATGACCATCTGTAAATGTGGCGTTGCGCCGGATCAAGAGGGATATTCACACCTATACTTGTGGACCACCATCTACCAACGCAAATCACCAACCCTAACCACAAAACACCCATCTGAAAACCTACATCTGATCCATACATCTGCATCACCACAAAACGAGATACGCAAGCCACAAAGGCGCCAGATGAGAGGGGGTCCAACACGAGCAGAGGGGAAACATTGGCGGACTGCCCATGCCACGAAGCAGAACCAACCGCTAAAACTGCAAGCACCTACCATGAATCTACAACAACACGGCGGCAACAAACACCTATCACAAACCGAAAACAAAATCACGACAACAACTCACTCTAGATATGGAAGCTACACACCCAAAAATAAACAAAAATCAAGCGCGGGAGAGAGAATGACGAGACCAACCAAGCGCAGCAGGCGTGAATCCAAGAGAAAGGGGAGAAAAACCAAGCTCGACGGGTGGGGGATCTCAGAATCGACATGAACAGAAAGGAATTGCTCACTCTCCTCCACCGCTCAAGCGCCCGTTCCTCTCTCTCGCTATCTCATCTCTCCCTTACCAAAACAGTGCCGCTGAAATGAAAAGGGGAAACCACGCCAAAAATTTAAAAAGGACAAAAAACCAAAGAGAGGTCAGGCCGGTGCAGTGGTAACACGCTGGGACAGAAAACCGCGCCCGATAGCAAGAACCAGCCTGAAAATCAAACCTCGCAGCACGAATCTCCACGCAAGAGCGGGCGGACAAAGATTTGAATGTTGGCGAGTTGAAAGACAGCCGACAGTGAAATAGCAAATCCGTATTTATATCACCAATTCAATCATCCCTGTAACGTAACTGAAAAACTTTGGGCTTCGACAAGGAACCAAAAATGTGGTACAAGCGTGTGTCATGGAAACATGGCATTGCCTACGTTTATGAACGGTTTGAGGGCATCTACAGCCGCAGCCCGCAAATTTGGACCCTTAAACATCCGCGGCCATGCCCGCGGACAATGACCGGACATGCCTCAAATTTACCATTTGCAACCACAAATCCTATATCCAAAACACCGAATACATGCAAACACATGCACGTTGATCATCACGTCCGTGTTGGGCCGGACGGGCTGTCAAAAAAATTACTCACATTTAAATTTTCACATCCGTATTCGGCCAACTGGTTTCGGATGTTTAGTCTCACCTTGCTGCGTGAGTAGCTAGTCGACCGACTTAAATAGTCGGGTCATGCAGAAGCGATAAATTTCAGTCATTATTGCACCCTTTGTTAAGAAGATGGACCATAACTATGAATATTTTTCGCTTAACACAAAGAAGATTCATAGTCATGATCTATCTTCTTCACAAATGGAACATTGATATTTCCATGGCTTTTTTTGAACCACAATGTGTCAAAAAAATCGATGAACAAAATAAAAATCTCTATCAATTGGAGAGGCTTGCCGCCATCAGGAACATGCTTCGGGTGGCTGCAGGTGAGACCGCTGTGCCGGGAGCGAAGTGCCCAGTCGCGTCCGGGTGCCCTCATATCATCCCTGCATTTGGTACCGATATGAGGGGTGCCGATCAATTTAGACATAGGGGACTAAGTGAGGGGTCTAGTTGGGTCAATTTTTTGTGACTGCCATTGACGAGACGACGTTCCACATGGGGAGGAAATATGGGGTCCGGCTGTAAATGCTCTGATGGACGGCGTTGGAGATGGCCCGAGGGTTGGAACGCCTCGCTGGATGGCTTGCTGAGTACGAAGGGGATTCAGAGGATCTGACCATGAAAGGAGCTAACTCACACTTGAGAACCGATGTTGCCTCTAAAGCCTGCTCACCGAGCAGCCAATGGGCGACACGCTGAGAGCGATCACTTGGCAAAGTTGATGTGCAACCCCGATACATGTCGATGTCCAGAGAGCACTACCAAGCTGTGAACACTGAGCAACTTCTCCCTATCACGATGCTGAGCTCCCGATTGAACTGCACAATCTAGCAACAGCACACTGTAGCACAGGATTGAAGAAGAACTGATAGGAACAGCTACATATAATCTGCTTCTTTATTTATATCATCAATTCAATCATCCCTGTAACGTAACCGGAAAACTTTGGGCTCCGACAACAAACCAAAAACGTGGTACAAGCGTGCGCCATGGAAGCATGGCGTTGCCTACTTTACATCAGCCGCAGCCCATCTCTACGTGTGCGACGAGCCGACGACAGAGGCGATCGAGATCAGGAGAAGAAGATCAGCCGGTGGTGCTCCTAGCCGGCCTACTCCTCGTCCTCCTCCCTCTCCCTGGGCACGGCCCCGAACCGCTCCACCAGGAGGTCGGCGACGAGGGGCACCAGGTCCTCGCACGGCACCGCCTTCTTGTACACCCCGGTGAGGTGCGAGTCGCTGCCGACGCGGCCGCCGACGAAGATGTCCGCCGCCTCGACGATCTTGCCGCTGCTGTTCTTGGTGAGGCAGCCCATGAAGCCGATGTCGGCCACCTGCACCTGCGCGCAGCTGTTGGGGCACCCCGTCCAGTGCATGCGCACCGCCCTGGGCACGGACACGCGCGCCTCCACGTCGCGCGTCACCTGCAGCGCCCGCGCCTTGGTCTCGATGATGGCCTGCCCGCAGAACTGGTTGCCCGTGCACGCCACCAGCCCCTTCATCAGCAGCGACGGGTGCGCCGAGAACTTCTGCAGCAGCGGCTCGGCGAGCAGAGCTTCCACCTTCTCGTTCTTGACGTTGGGGAGGACGATGTTCTGCTCCACGGTGAGGCGGAGCTCGCCGGAGCCGTACTCGTCGGCGAGGCGGGCCAGCTCGAACATGTCGGCGGCCTGCAGCCGGCCGACGGGCACGTGCAGGCCCACGAAGGAGAGCCCCTCCTGCTTCTGCGGGTGCACGCCGAGGTAGTCGCGCCGCTCCCACTTCTTGTCGATCAGGTCCTCGGCCGCCGCGCGCTCCAGCACGCCGTTCGGCATCCTCTTCTCGATCTCCGACCGGAACGCCTCCATCCCCTGCATTGCATCGCCGAAACCCCAGAAGTTCAGAACCACATACATACGCATCAACCAAGATTTATCCCGTTTCGTTTAGCCAGTGTGGGAGGAGCTTACGAGCTCGTCGATGAGCCACATCATGCGCGTCTTCTGGCGGTTGCCCCTGGTGCCGAGGTCGCGGAAAGCCTCGAGGACGGCCTTGCAGACCGGGATGATGTCGTCGCCGGGGACCCAGGCGTCGAGCGGCAGGGCCTCGCCCCACCTCTTGGGGCTGATGAACCCGCCCACCAGCAGGTTGAACCCGAACTTGCCGTCCTTCTCGGCCGGCATGTACGCCAGGTCGTTGATGTGCGGGTGCTCGTACAGGTCATGGGTACCGATCACGCACACGTTCCACTTCCTAGGACTGCTCATACACAAGACAACACGGCAGCAACGGCATGTCAGTCAGTGGCAATCCTCGACCGTGGTCACCACCAATGCAATGCGGTGCAAGATGAACATGACGTACAGGTTGGTGATGGCGAGGTTGCCCTCGGAGTTGTTGGTGATGTAGGAGGAGAGGAGGTTGGTGTAGGGGCGCGTGTCGACGATCTCGAGGGGGTCGATGCCGGCGAGCGGGCTGCCGACGGGGTTGCGCACGTTGTCCATGCCGCTCTGCAGGCTGGTGAGGCCAACGGAGCGGAGCCCCTCCAGGATCTCCGGCACGTCCGGCAGCGTCACGCCGCGGATCTGCCAGTTCTGCCGGGTCGTCACGTCGGCGCACCCCTCCTTGCCGTACTTCTCGATCACGCCGGCCAGGTAGCGCGTCTGCTCGCTCGTCGTCACGCCGTTGGGCAGCTTCAGCCGCATCATGAACCGCCCATCTGCATGCACACACACGCTTCAGTTCGTCAGCATTTTCCCAGTCGACTTAGATCGCAGTGGGTCCCAGTAAGAAAAATGTATCGCTCTTTTTGCAGGAAAGAACCAAAGGAATGGCCCAAAAAAGGAGCAGGTTTGGAGCCACTGGTTTGGGATAAACCCCAAAAGGAATCCTTTGCACAAAAAAAAAACATCATGTGTGTCGGGTACTCTGATAAAAAATCATTATAATCTTGCAGAACATGCTCAGTCTACTGATCTGTTGTTGCATTTGACAGCAAGGAACAAATCTCACCATGCGCTGTCATGGCAACTCCGTGCGTGTCATGAATCGACCAATAGAAAGTCGACTAGTATCACACACCGAGTGGTTGAAAAAAACTAATATGACCCCAGACTAGTCCAAGATACTCTGGCCCCTTGGCTCTTCAGGTGTATCTTATTACACGCCGACTAAAAAAGTTGCATCAGTGTTAGTCTAAGATACTAATGAATGCGACGGTTGGATGAGGATCACAGAATAGTCTGCCGGCGAGAGGGTACTTGCAAGTTGCAAATGGAGTAGTAATATGGCCATATGGGTAATACCAATTTAGTAGTAAAACTTTTGGTCAAATCACCCTAGCAATATAGTCTAATATGGTTCGATATGCACGCAGAAACAAAATGTCAATTCTTGCCACTGATTCTGCCAAGATCATGTAGAGGTTAGGAGGAACATGGGCACATGGAGATGGAGTGATTATTGAATGAACGCACAGTACGTTCATTCCCCATGAGCAAGCTAGCTTAGAGGTGCATGCGCGATTGAAAATTCACAAAAACTTCGTAGTGTGCTCCAATCATGGAGCTCGAACGTGCATCGATCAAGAATAGTAAGGCCGAAGCACGGATGCATTATTTGATCAAGTAAACGATGAACTTTGCGATGGTGCGGAGCAGAGGGAGGGGCATACACTGCTGCTTGCGGCGGTGGAAGAGGCCGAGCCACTTGAGCCGCACGTCGA
The DNA here is from genome assembly GCF_018294505.1 of Triticum aestivum. NCBI lineage: Eukaryota > Viridiplantae > Streptophyta > Magnoliopsida > Poales > Poaceae > Triticum > Triticum aestivum. The sequence continues at coordinate 443,547,198 of NC_057811.1, read as the reverse complement.
CGTCCTCCTTGGTGAGCTTGTCGGCGTCGATCTGCTCCATGGGCAGCTTGGCGAGCTCCTTGATGCCGCCCTCCGTGAAGAGCGCCATGGGCTCCTTGCCCAGCTTCACCTTCTCCTGCGGGTTCAGGCTGGTGCGGTACTTCTCCTTGAGCACCCAGTAGCCGCCCTCCCGCTGCTCCACGCGAGGCTCCAGCCGCTCCGCCGGGACGGCCGAGGCCGACGGCGAGGCGGCCGAGGATGACGGCGCGGAGACGGCCGCGCACTGGAAGGGGCGGGCGCGGCTGGGCCGGTGCCGGGACGACGACGTCGCCGCGTGGGCGGAGGGCGGGAGGAAGCTCTGCAGGGAGGCCGAGGAAGCCATGGCCGCTGCTTGTGGTGGTGGTGGTGGTGGTGGTGCTGCTGCTGCTGCTGCTGCTGCGCTGTGGCGGTGATGGTGGTGGTGGTGGTGGCCATGGGTGTGGTGCGTGTGGTTGTATATCGTGGGGAGGGAGGGGGCATGCGGTGGCGTTTCTGGCCCTTGGAGAGTTCAAGAGGGCAGATGCTGCGCGGCATGGCCGTCACCGGGGCCAAATTTACCGATGTGCCCGCGCGCGGCCCGGCGGGTGCCGTTCGTCCGTTTACGTTTGCCAAGAGAGGTTTATCCCCCCAGGCGTAAAATGGGAAGTTTATCAGAAACAAATGGGAAGTTAACAATTCGAAACTAGGGCTCAGGCTGCGGGTTTTGAGATTTCTACACCACGGCTAAGTCCTGCTGAATCTATTCTACATTTTGCGGCGACAAAAAAAGTTCATTAACCAAGCCAAGATAGATTCAAACTAGTTAAACAAATGAGATTATTATCGTGATCACTAAATAATGTTTTCGCAAAAAACAATTAATCTCTAAATACCAATATTAAAGCAGGACTTGAACATAGCTGACATTGTAACCTTAACCACCTACAATTGTAATTTCGGACAGCTCGCTTCAATTGGTTTTTGAGTTGGCTATTTTTTCCGAAGACTAAAAAAGAACACTTCTACAAACAAAAATGAGGGATGCGGTTGAATAAATTATCAAAAAGATAACCAATATTTCATGCAGTGATAAACTCATCCATATTATAAATTGACAGTGGTTTGCTACATCCTCGTAAACGCCACCATTTGGACGGTTTGGGGTTTTTTTTCGGGAGGAGGGTGCCCGTTTCTTCTGTATTGGATAGTGCACCCAACCATTTTGTGGCAAAGTATACGTAGTCATACAAACTAACAAGATAAGAAAAGTGGTGTAGCCAAATTCCATGGAGATTACATGCAACAACTCAGGTCTCACAAACCGTAGTGTTAGACAGTCATTCAAGTTAGTTGAATATAACGTGAGCTATTGTCTCCAAGTGGTTGCACCTGTCGAGTATCCACGAAGATAATCTACAACAAACTCGAAAATCGTTTGTTTGTCACAAATATGATCATTGGGACAATTTCTACATAGTGCAAGATAAAGTACACACCCCACATGGATTTGAGTTGGAAGTTGTCTATCAGTCCCGTGAGATAGTTCCCAAACTTATTCGAAACACCGGTTGGCCGCGGTGGTTGGAAGTTACATATATTCCGCCATAGCAATCACACTCAAGGGCAAGATATGAACATGATGAATAGTTTCATCGTGATCACATAAGCAACATCTACTGTTCCAATTGTATTATGTCGAAAACTTTCCAAACTACATTTGAAAGCTTTTCAAATTACATTCGAATGAGTTTTTATGTATTAGGATTAAGGAAGTTTTGAGTCGAGAAGGATTAAATTGTGATTGGAATGACAGGAAAGGTTTATAACCCAAGTGTCACGTGGGGCAGATACATGAAACGTTTCCATCACTTCCCCATGGCGGCTAGGGAAAACATACCCCCTATAGGCTATAGGCTCTGTCATCGAGCCTACTGATTCACCTCCCCTCTGCCAGCCGCTTCAGTAGTCGGTTGCTGGGAGGGCACTCCTGGTGCCTCACCTTTGACTAGTCATTTGTGTTAGTTTTTTTTATCTCTGTCCGGATCCTCTCCAGCTTCCAACTCCACAAACTCCACGCGCGGAGTCGACCTAAATGCCTGAGCTCCACGGAGTCAACTTTGAGAAGCTGAGCATTCCCTACGTGTAAAAATGAGAAGCTGAGAAAGCCAGAGTTGTTTCTATATTTACACCAAGATTGCCACCGCCAAAGAAAATGGCTTAGCACCATGACCTCGACTCATTGGTACTCTCGCAAAACCGGTTTGCTATTCACAGATGGCTCCCAAATGGGCTAGTTTTAGCTGGCCCAAAGTATTGCCGAACAGGCCAAAAAGACTCTGCTAGGCCATCGCATGCTGGGAGAAACTGCCGCTCGAGCCGAACATTCGCTGGTCACCAGAGGAAGTTGGAAGCTAGTGAAAGAAGCTAGATTTGCAGATTTGGGGAAGCTGGGAGAGGTTCCGAACAGACCCTTAGTCTTCGCAGGTGCGATGCTCAGACAAATGGCAACGCTTTTTCTTCGAGTAGGCCTTTCCAGACGCCAATCCTCGTCGAGCTCACCCGTCCGGACGGTCGACGGAACTCTGGTGTAGATTCTTGTCGTCCCCTTGGGACGATGAGGTTGGGGTTGCTTGTCATGCATGAACGATGGCAGGATTTGGTGTCAGGTGTTTTGAATCAGTTCAAGAGTTCAACGGTGACGAGTGCGGCTCCAGTGCGATGGTCATTAGGGGCACGTGCATGAAGACTTTTGAGGCACACATGGACAAGGTCATGCCGGTTCCGATACGAAGCAGCAACAGCGGCACGTCGGCGGCTCATTCCAACGACGGTAGCGGTCCTTCGATGGTGTAGAGACCTCAGTGTAACTTTATATTATTTTGGGGGTGCTTTGTACATCCGATGAATTTTTCTACTATCGGAAAAGATTGTGGCGTTCCGTTTAAATACAACCCCAAGTAAAATTGATTTGGAGTATTATAAAACACCATTTTTCAAAGCAAGATGGAGAAATGGCCTACAACCGTCCGTCCAGGACTCCGATGTTGACTACACATTTGTTAACATTCGCGTGATATCTATCACTCACACGCTCACAGCCATCGTGGCGGCAAACGACCCGTCGAACCGGCCTCGGAATGTCAGAAACCCCTACAAAGATACAGCGGGAATGTCCCAAGGAGTTAAGAAACCACCAAGGGACGTGTCGCGGCGTCGTATAGCACCGAAACGCACAGCGGCACGGGTCCGGTCCCGGCCGCGGCCGCAGACGCAAGGCCGCCCCTCCGTCCCCAAAAACCATCGGCTGACGCCCAAGGGGCAACGGAGGGAGGGGCGCATCGGTCATCGCGGCCGCGCTGCACGGACGTACGCGGCTAACATGTGGGGGAGGAGCTGACTCGAAAGGCGAAGATTAGTTTAGAGCCAAGAGGATGGAGAGGGACCGCATAAAACAAGAAGAGAGCAGAGTCTGGTCTAGATGCACCGGCAAGATCAGAGGGGGAGGAAGTGGCCCGTCAGACGCCCTAAGGGTCGGGTCGGGTCGGGCCAGCCGCCGGTGATGCACGGGTCGGGCACGAGAGGAGAGACGTGACGCTGCGTCTTTCGCCTCGGACCAGACCGGACCGGACCGAAACGAGATTGGCACAAGGCAGGCTAACATGTGCTTGTTATCATCGGTTGTGTGTCAGTTCGTTGGGTGGTTAACACCTGATGAGATCCCTAAACTAATCGTAGCTCAGATGATTATTATGTTCTTTGTGCTAAAACCAGCTCATCGGTGTTCATATCCCGGACTTGGCACTGATGCCTGATGCTCACATTTTTTGAATTTATTTCAGACTTTGCGGTGATATGTCCGTTCGGTGAGAAGGGATGTTTTCCTCGACTACGATGATTTTATCAATCCCAAGATATTGCTCATTCAGTATCCTGAAGGTGCTCATAAGGTAGGATGTACTGTGTGAAAAAAAACACCTGATGAGATCCTGCGAATCAATCGCGGTATCTCCTACAGCTTAGTTTAGGCTATTCTGTTTTCCAGAGGACGTGCTAATACACGAGAGAACGCGCGCGCCAATGGCGCAAGGGCAAGGTAGACAATGATAAATCACACACATCCTAGCCAGCCAGGTCAAGCCCGCTGGTTCACGTAGGCAGGCCAAATCTGTCAGCGTCCGCGCGTCTGAAGCCACACGCCACGCCCCTGTCCTTTGGCGCGTGCGCAAGGGCGATTCACCTGCGTTTCTGTCTACCTTCGATGGCGTTGAGAGACAGCAAGCGGCTCTTGGACGACACCAACCTCCCCCGCCCAGGAGGTCCACGATCCTGCCTGCGCAGTGTGTGGGCAAAGGCTGCACCTTGAGGCTAGAGACACACGTTTCCACGACTAGAAGAAACACAAACATTTGTTTTCTCCAGAGACAAAAATAAAGCATCACACTTGTGTTTTTCCCAACTTGGGCACTGGGAGCACGGCGCTGGCAACATTGGGGCGGAACGGAAGGAGATGCGGTCTGGAAGCCCAAGCATTTCAGCTGGAACCAACGTGGCAGGATTTGACTTTTCCCATTGGATGGTATTACAAAAAGAAATAGTCTGTTGCAGGCATATCATCTGCACACAGATTCAGGCACAAGGCAAGAAACTGACTCGGAACAAAATCACGAGGCACGGCGCAACATCACAAAAAGATCGCCGAATTGAGTTGGAAGTAACACAGGGCACAGGGACGCGGCTAATCTGCTCCCGAGCTCAAATGAGCTCGGGTGAACAGTAAAATCAAAACTAAATTAAAAAAATCAAAAATTCTAATTTTTTTTTAGAGAAACATTGACAAAAGTTCTAAATGCCTGCAAAAATTCGTCATGAAATCACATTCCTAGAAGGCGTGGCAAAAAAACAAAAACAGTACTCTAAAAAGCTACTTTCAAACGCATTTTGAAGCACTGAATTTGTTTTTTTTTGCCACGCCTTACAGGAATGTGATTTCATGATGAATTTTTGCAGGCACTTAGAACTTTTGTCAATGTTTCTCTCAAAAAAAATTGGAATTTTTTGAATTTTTTTCGATTTTACTGTTCATGCGGGAGCATATGAGCTCGGGATCAAAAGATGACTTTTGAGGGCACAGCACAAGATCACAAAAAAGATCGCCGATCGAGTTGGCATTGGAAATAACGTCCATTGGACATGTTGCCCTTGCTAGCCTCAGACTGGCTGGCATGCAGATGCAGCCCTGACAATGGGTAGAAAAGAGCTGCATTCCGAGCCAGGGATAAAAGATATAAACCACATATCTATACCTTCTGTGATCTTCACAAGACTAGCTTCATACCAAAAAGAGCACCCAAGCCCCAAGGGCCAAGGCTTATCTGCAATTGTGAGAATGCCGCAAACTACGTAACTATGCTGAGCCCGCTGAAAACTGTAGGACGGGTCATTCCAGACGAATTTTGGACGAATGCTAAATCACATGATATTAAAGGCGCGTGGACAAGATCAAAATCACAGAAATATTACACGAAAACAACCGTACGGATCACTAGTTCAGTAGTCTTGCCTCCTGCGGAAATGTCTGAGAATGAAACTGTCCGCGTACACGGGGTACTTTTGTCTTATGAGACCCTTGATGCACTTCCAGAAAGAAAAATCGACCTGCTCGCCGTCCGTCCTAACTATGAACAAACACCTTGAGTTCTCGAATTCTGGATGCAACCCTAGCTGCAAAATATATAGTACTAAATGTTAGTTAGCTCCCAGATGGACCAGATCAGAACCATATTTGACCTGGCAAATAAATATTCAAGACTCAGAGCTAGGCATCTGGCACCATATAAAAGTCAGACGAACACCTAAAATTCTCATTAAAATTTTGGAGGTCGGTATCAGAATAGATAAATTAATCATTCTGAAGTTTGCTGGCAACATGAGACTATCACCATAACACATCTGGACAACAGAATGTCAAAGTGCAACTAGACATATATATATCTAGAAGGGTTACAGAGAGTCCAAGCTCAAGACTCGGGACCAAGAAGACATATGAAGCTGACAAATTAACTTTCTCTGTCCTACAAAGTGCTGAACACAATGTTTTTAAAAAAGAAGTGCAAAGACAGTAACTTCAGCAATTCTTTTGTTACATTCGTTTGGAGTACATACCGTGATGTAGTCGATACCACATCCAATTTTCTTCTTATATTGTGGATGGTATGGAAGCAATCGTTCAAGAATTGCCTTTTCATGTTCAGGACTCAACCGCTCACCACTTGAGTACCTGCCAGAGTTTTAATATCAGTTCCTCTGTTATTCCAATATAACTGATATAACAAAAAATATGCAAGCAAGGTTCTTGCTTCTCTCTATAAAAAAAATGAACACAATAGAATCTGATTAGATCAAAAAAAGCTAAGAGAAGAAGTATTCTTGTATTTTATAGAGCCATGTTCTCACTTGGAGCCTACTAATTGCTGTGAGGCCATGGAAACACATGACACGCCTTATAATACAATACTATAACCAAATGGTACAATGACAGCTGCTGACTTATTGAAGTTCATCAGTCAGAAGCCATAATAACTGACAACATATGTTTTAAACAACAAAGACATGTCCTACTTCTTACAATAATGTATTGACATCATTAAATTAGTTATATGCTTATGACAGGAAGCATTAGATAGGTGTATCGTGCTCGGGTTGATTGTATGCAAAGACATGTAAGGCAGGCCAAAATTTTCTCAACACTCCTGTGTTTTGGATAGTGTGTGTAACTGATCAAAGTTTTCTCAAGTCTCATTTTCTGTCTGATGGAATCCGGAAGGCATGTGAAACAAGATAGATACAGTTTTCCTGTTATTGCTAATCCTTTGGGCGGATAAATGATACTCCCTACGTCCCATAATATAAGATGTTATTACAACCAATATGTGAGCATATTGGTTGTAATAACATCTTATATTATGGGGCGGAGGGAGTATCTTAGAAACATCACATTCTAATTGGTTGTCTGCATCCCTCCACACATGCATCAAGTGATACAAACACATGACACCATTCTGTATGTATGAATTAATTGACTTGGTTTATCATTGTTGAGGCCCCGTGATTGTTTGTATTGCAGATTGCAGTCTACCCCTTATGTTTCCCAGCAAGGAAGGAGCACCCTCAGATTTTTATTATTAATACTTACAAATTTTGTAAAAGGTTTTGCTATTTCCTGGAAGCAGGATGTTACATAATTTTGCCAGCACATATATACTGAGAAAATGATAATGTTTAATCAAGCATTAGGTGATAAGATGTCAAACATTTTAAAAGCACGTGGATATACATTTAATGATTAACGACGAAGTTTTATCAGTCTGCCTATGTCATCCCATTATATTCTTCACTAGTTTTTTTTTTTTTTGCGGAAATATTCCTCACTAGTTTGTAATAGTATAATTTTGAACAAACTCATTCAAACCCCAACAGAGTAATTAGCAATTATAGGTATGGCTTAGATTAGAACAATGTCGAGCCTGTGCCATTGGTAATTGCCGCCATGACCATACTCATGGCAGACATGAAGACGACAGTCCAGGGCAGCGGTGATCAGGGTTTTTTTCGAGAAAACGCAAAGGACCTTTGCGTTTCATTTCATTGAAAAGAGAGAGAGTTTGGAGCTACAATCCTCCTAGGAGGCGGTTTCACAGTAATCTAGCGGACACTAGTGTACATCCCAAGTGGCGGGCAGCACAACTCTAAGCCCTGTGGCGCCTGCATCAGCCCAAAGTTTGGCTTCGTCTTTGATTCTGCTCACGATGATGTGGATGGATGGTTGCGCACGATCGAAGATGCAGTCGTTTCAATGTTTCCATATCATCCAGGATGTTAGAAGCGTCGCGACTTGCATCCGCTGATGCGCAAGGGACTCCAAGTAATACACACGAAAAAACGCTCATTGAGCCGGGTCAAAAAACGGCTCATTGAGCTGTGTGTGGTGTAGGTGGACAGAGGGACCATCTGTAAGCCTACGTGCGTGAATCAATATATGGGGCTGAAATGGCTGAACATTATCTGTCAAATGATGAAATGAAACTCTGAATTCTCACCCTGTTATGTGAACTCTCAACCTTTTCCAAATCCTTCATTGTCTGCATCCATGAATTCTGATCCAACCGATTGGGGTATCACAAACAACTTGCGCGACCAACCATTAAACCGTTACATTCAACTAAGTCAATGCCTAGTAATCTCTACATAGGTGAATTTTCTGTCCAGCAACAAACCGGTTATAGACATGCCGCCATTATTCACCTTGAACTTAGTTCTAGTGTACATCTAGTCCTATGGGCAGTCGTCTAATTGTGCCTAAACACTCAAAGCATCCATTAGAGGGATCAGCTATTGACATTCCATGTTGATAAGTTCAGTTCGCACACCATGTGTTTGATAAATTGCATCAGGTTACAGCAGTGCATTTGCAGAGGGATTGACATATGATGCACAGGTGCTGCCATACTAAGATTAGTGTTGATTGAATTCACACTAGCAAATGAAATTAGGACGAACAATGGAGAAGAGGGTGAAGAGGGAAAAGTTGCCTACTTGCCGGAGTGGAGTATCATCCGCACGAAGCCGACGAGCGGCACGGTGTCCTCGAGGATGAGGTCCTCCCAGTCCACCCACTCCCTCTCGGGCCCCCTCCTCCGCCCCTCCTCGGGCGGCTCGTCGTCCACCGGAGAGCCCAACGAGGCGTCCGCGTCGGCCTCCCGCTCCTCGGCGGCCGTCGTGGCGGCGGCCGGCCGGCGCAGCATGGCCGCCGGGTCGGGCGGGGCCGCGCCCGACCTCACCGCCACCCCACGGGCGCGGCCGCGGCTCGCGAGGAGGGAGGCGTGGACGAGGCCGCTAAAGCCGGGGAGGACGAGTCGCAGGCAGGACACAGCGGGCACGGAGGCGGAGACGGCCGCCGCCATGGGGCGCGCGGGCGACGGGGGGAACTGCATGTGCGTGCGGCGGCGAGGCAATCGGTGTGGCGGCTTCGGGCGTCACCGCATGGTAGGACGGGCGCGGCGCGCCGTGGCGGGTGGCGGCCTCGCGCTGCGCGCGCGGCCGGAGGGTGGTGGCGGTGCTGGTCGGGGTGCTTCGCCCCCGTCGTCGGGTGGAGCGTGGCGCGTTGGTGTCGTGGTGGTGGGTAGTGTGGCTGGGAAGGAGTGAGCCGCGATGGTGCATGGAGGGGAGTGGATAGGTCTCGCCACGACGCAGTGCTGTGCCGGGGTTTCGGCCTCGTTGGCGTTTTCGTTCCCCAGAGTTTTGTGCCGTGCAAGTGCAACGGTTACTGAGGACTATACCTCCTCACTATACCTTGACTGAGAAAACCTAGGCCCGAGCCCGGCCCGGTCCAGGCGTCGGGCCTAAAATCCAGGCCAAGCCTGGCCCATCAGTCAAAGAGCCCGCTGGTCCTCGGGCGCGCCCTAGGGCTTGGTAGCCCCCTCGTGGGTCTTCTGGCCTCTTTCCGAAGCTTCGTGGTTGTCTTCTGGTCCAAGATAAATCCTAAAAAAAAAATCGTTTCGTTTGATATTGATTTTCTGTAAACGACAAAAATAAGAAGAAAAAAACATCAACTGGCATTGGGCACTAGGTTAATAGGTTAGTCCCAAAAATGATATAAAATAGCATATTAATGCATATAAAACATCCAAGATAGATAATATAATAGCATGAAACGATAAAAAATTATAGATACATTGGAGACGTATCAGCGCGACCCTGTCGGGCCTTAGGCTTTCACCCGAAGAGCAAATCTGAGGGTGTAGGAGGATGTCGGACTCCACGACGAAGGTTATTCGACGCCCACAGATGCCGACGCCGCCGGCCGGCAAGACCGAGCAAGCTTTCGCCCGGAGCAATCCGCCACCCCGACGCCGACGCAGCATGGCCGCCGGGTCGGGCGGGGCCGCGCCCGACCTCACCGCCACCCCGCGGGCG
>NC_057811.1:443506046-443536727 GCF_018294505.1 Triticum aestivum | reverse complement strand
GGCGCATTGGTGTCGTGGTGGTGGGTAGTGTGGCTGGGAAGGAGTGAGCCGCAATTGTGCATGGAGGGGAGTGGATAGGTCTCGTCTCGCGATGCCGTTGTGCCGGGGTTTCGGCCTCGTTGGCGTTTTTGTTTCCCAGAGTTTTGTGCCATGCAAGTGCAAGGGTGACTGAGGACTATACCTGCCATCCGTCGGGCCGGGCCTACCAAAGCCCGACGCAGAAAACCTAGGCCCGAGCCCGGCCCGGTCTGGGTGTTGGGCCTAAAATACAGGCGAAGCCTGGCCCATCAGTCAAAGAGCCCACCAGGCCTCGGGCCGGACCTCTTTCTTAAATTGCAAATACGACAGGCCCAAGCCCGGCCCGTGGGCAGGGTCGGGTCGGGCTTTTTCAGGCCGGTCGGGTCGGGCCGTCTGGGTGGGGCTGCGCATGGCCAAGTATAGTGAGGACCGAGGGAAAAAGGAGAGCAACTAGTTAACGAGCGCTCCTTGGGGAGCCTCGCAACGATCAGCGCCACTTGACGCGCTCTCAGCCATTCGCCACGTGTCGCGCTCTCGGCGCTTCCTCCGGATTTTTTTTCCGCACGCGTTTTCGGCTTTTAAACGGGTTTTTCGTCGTTTTGGTTTCCCACCGGTCTTTCCTAGTTTTTCGAGCAAAAAAAATTTAAAAAAAATTATTTTGCATGAGAAAACGCGTTTTTTCCTTGCGAGAGTCACGGTTTTTCTTTTGCGAGAGTCACGGTTGTGCCTCTCAGAAACGAAAAAAACGTGTTTTCTGTTCTTTTTTCCTTTCACGAGAGGCACGGGTGTGCTTTCGCGAGAGTCACGGCCGTGCCTCTCGGAAACGAAGAAAAAACGCGTTTTCTGTTTTTCTTTTCTTTCGCGAGAGTCACGGTTTTGCTTCCGTGAGAGCCACGGTTGTGCTTTAGCGAGAGTCACGGCCGTGCCTCTCGAAAACGAAAAAAACGCGTTTTCTGTTTTTTTTTTCTTTCACGAGAGTCACGGTTGTGCTTTCCCAAGAGTCATGGCCGTGCCTCTCGAAAACGAAAAAAACGCGTTTTCTATTTTTCCCCTTTCGGGAGAGTCACGGTTTTGCTTCCGCGGGAGGCATGGTTGTGCTTTCGCGAGAGTCATGGCCGTGCCTCCTCGGAAACAAAAAAACATGTTTTCTCTCCTTTTTTTTTCCTTCTGTGAGAGTCACAGTTTTGCTTCCGCGAGAGACACGGTTGTGATTTCGTGAGAGGCACGGGCGTGCCTCTTTCAGAAAAGGAAAAAACCAGTGCTTCCGGTTCGGTTTTTTCGTCTGGTTTTCGTGAAAAAAAGTTCGTCAAAACCTATTGTAAGGGCATATTTATCCCTAAGGTGTTTTGGTGACTGATGACAATGCTTTTGCGGACTAATCGTGTGCCTTGAGTTTCTCAGACGTTTCATCGCTAGGCACAAGACGGTTTGGTGCCCCTCGAAGACTATTGAAGATGGCGTTTTTCTACGTTTCTTTTCGGTGGATTTGAGTCGTAGGAAAGCCGTATTATTAAGAGGGGGTCCGCTTCGGAAAGGTTCGGGTGGAATCATCACGTACACGTTTTCTTCCTCTGCACCACCTTTCCCCTTGCGCTTTGGAGCATCCTCCGTTTTCCTCATTTCTATGCAAAGAGAAGGATTCCTAATGTTGCTGTCCTGGGGCATGCGGTAGTACTGCTCTACGGAGCGGTAGTACCGCAGGCCCCTGCGGTAGTACCGCACGCCCTTGCGGTAGTACCGTAGGCTCCCGCGGTAGTACAGCTCCTACGGAGCTGTACTACCGTGGCCTCAGACCAGACTCAGCTGCTCGTGCGGTTGTAGGGGCGGACGTAATTTTTTACGTCCGCGCCCTACGCGGTAGTACCGCCCCATGCGCGTGGTAGTACCGTGAGTCCTGGTCTGGCACAGCCACATGAGCGGAAGTAGGGGCGGATGTAATTTTTTACATCCGCTCCCTGCACGGTAGTACCGCATGCCATGTGCGGTAGTACCGTGTCGGATTTTTGCATTGATTGTTTTTCAGCGGAAGTTGGCACGGATGTATTTTTATTCATCCGCACCCTTCCCAGGCTAGTACAATCCTGCCTTGCGGTAGTACCGCAAGGGGGAGCGGTAGTACCGCCCTCAGCCCATGCGCTTCAGGTCTATCCTAGCTCCTGCCGCAGTAGCGGTAGTACCGCGGCCAGTCGCGGTAGTACCGTGATGCCTTGCGGTAGTACCGTGATGCCTTGCGGTAGTACCGCTTGTCTGGGGTGGTAGTACCGCACGTCGCGGGCTGGTTAAGTGGATAACGGTTGGATTTGGTTCCCCACTATATAAGGGGTGTCTTCTTCCTCTAGTTGACTACCTCCTCCAACCTTAAGCTCCATTGTTGCTCCAAGCTCCATTTTCGCCCGATCTCTCTCCCTAGCCAATCAAACTTGTTGATTTGCTCGGGATTGGTTGAGAAGGCCCCAATCTACACTTCCACCAAGAGAAATTTGATTCCCCCCACTAATCCCTTGCGGATCTTGTTACTCTTGGGTGTTTGAGCACCCTAGACGGTTGAGGTCACCGCGGAGCCATAGTCCATTGTGGTGAAGCTTCGTGGTGTCGTTGGGAGCCTCCAATTAAGTTGTGGAGATTGCCCCAACCTTGTTTGTAAAGGTTTGGTCGCCGCCTCCAAGGGCACCAATAGTGGAATCATGGCATCTCGCATTGTGTGAGGGCGTGAGGAGAATACGGTGGCCCTAGTGGCTTCTTGGGGAGCATTGTGCCTCCACACCGCTCCAACGGAGACATACTTCCCCTCAAAAGGAAGGAACTTCGGTAACACATCCTCGTCTTCACCGGCTCCACTCTTGGTTATCTCGTGCCTTTACTTGTGCAAGCTTATTTGTGTTATATCCCTTGCTTGCTTGTGTGCTTGTTGTTGTTGCATCATATAGGTTGCTCACCTAGTTGCATATCTAGACAACCTACTTTGATGCAAAGTTTAAATTGGTAAAGAAAAGCTAAAAATTGTTAGTTGCCTATTCACCCCCCCCTCTAGTCAACTATATCGATCCTTTCAATTGGTATCAGAGCCTCGTCTCTCTATTAAGGACTTTGTCGTCCGAAGAGTATGGTTGACACCGTAGACGGTGCAGAGGAGCACTCCGGTGTGAATCCATTCTCGTCTACGGCCGATGGGGGAACCGCGGTCTCTCGTGAGGAATTCAATGTGGCTTTGGACACATTGAAGACCTCCATGACGACCGAGGTTGAAAGCATGTTTAATAAATTCTTAGAAGGGCTTAAACTATCCACCGCACCGTTGAAAGTGGGTGATCCCGCTAACAAGGTGACAGATGCTAACTCCGACAAGGGGGAAGCTACTAGTGAGAAAGCTCCTTCTTCTAGTGGTAAAAATGGCACCGGCATCTTTGCCCATGTGGAACCTCCACCTGTCTATGGTGGACCGCTTCCTTCCACTCATTTGAATCATGCCGACCCTGCCCCTAAGATTGAGAAGAATGTGGAATTTGATTCTTGTGTCTATCGCTTTAAGCGTCATTTAAATCATGTGAATACTAACCTTTGGAGAATCATTGAAGAAGGTTTCTATCCGCATGACCGAAGCAACTTCACTCCTAGAGAAGCCGTGGATAATCAATTCAATGAGAATGCTCTCTTCATCATCCAAGAAGCAATTCCACCCGAAGATCTTCCTCATCTCCGGCCCTACTCCATGGCCAAAGATGCTTGGCACCAAGTTGTTTCTCTTTACCGGGGAAGTGCAAGCATTCAACGCTCAAACTATGAAGTGGTGCAAGATAAAGCCGATGAGTTTGCAATGAAAGAAGATGAAGAACCTCGTGAGCTTTATCAGAGGGTAACCAAACTCGCGGTTTCACTCCGAGATCATGGAAGCAAGGACACGGATGACAATTGGATCAAGCGCAAATTCCTCAAGGCAATGATGCCTTACCACAAAGCCATGTCCTCCGTCATTCTTAAAAGGCCGGACTTCCACACCTTGTCCTCAAGTGAAGTGTTGGATGAGTTTGTTGCTATGAGCATCTTGGACAAGACCGCCGACAATGCGGTGCTACGCTCTCAAAGAGTAAAGAAGCCCAACCTTGCACTAAAGGCCAATGTTAATATGGAGGAAGAGGACGAAGAGGAAGAAGAGGAGAGCAACCCGAAGATACAAAGTATGCCTATCATGAACACATGGCTCTTGCTTCAAGGCAATTTTGGAGCAAGAAGAACTCAAGGCCCAACTTCAACAAGAACAATTCAAGTGGCGCAAAGGTCAAGCAACGTGTGAGGACTTGCTATAGTTGTGGCAATGTGAGCCACTTTGTTGCGGAGTGCCCTTATGAGAAGAGGGAAGACAATGGTGGCAAGCTCATCCGAAAGGACAAGGCCAAGTCTTTCCCCAACAAGAGCAACTTCACCAAGAAGACTCCTCCCAAGGCATTGGTGATACAAGAAGAGTACAATGAGGATGATGATGATGAAGATGGTGAGCCGGTTGCCATGGCCTCCGTTGCCATTGCGACGACACCACGAGTGTCTCTCTTCGACTCACCCAATGAGAGCATCACCGCCAGGTGCCTCATGGCTAAAGCCACCAACAAGGTAACCCCCAGCATCAAAACTACCATCATTAATCATCCTTCTTTGACGGATGTCATTGATGAACATGAGGGAACTAATGTGGAGGAGAATGAGTTTGAGACCTTTATGGGTAAACTCAAGGGTAAATCCAAGAAGCACTTCGTTGCTCTCTTGGAACAACTTGGTGAAGCCAATGACATGATCGAGGCTCACGAAGATACCATCTCTAAGATGGAGGGGCGTAGTCGTGACTATGCCGATGAGATTTTGGATCTTTCCAATGCTCTTGAGGAAGAGCATGGTCTTCGTTTGGCTCTTGAGGAGTCACACAACGATGATCATGCTAAGTTAAAGAAAGATCTTGATCATGCTCTTGTTGTTTCTCGTGTGCTAAACTCCGAGAAGGCCAAACTTGGGGTTGATCTTGCTAGACTCAAAGAGGAGTTTGACATACTCGACAAGGCTCACAAAGTCTTGAAGGGTGCTCATGCTAGCCTCAAGGAGTCTCATGATCAACTTCAAGTAAAGCTAACCAAGGAGCAAGCCACATTTCCTCATATGGTGTTGATTGATAATGCAAATGCTACTAACCCATGTTGTGAGCATGTGCATCTTGTTGAGGAGAATGCTAAGTTAAAAGAGCAGCTTGAGAAAGGTCTTGTGTCATGCATACAAGGCGAGAAGAGCCTCAACGACCTTTTGAGCAATCAAAAGGAAGTTGTGGCCAAGGAAGGGATTGGGTACGCGCCCAAGTCCAAGAACAATAAGAAGAATGACAAGGCCAAACGACCTCCCCCTCTCAAGAAAACCTTTGTGAAGGAGGGAGAGGGTGCTACTAAGGAGAAGAAGAAGAACACCGTGAAGGGTGGTGATGCCAAAAAGGGCAACACTTCCCTTCTCAACAAAGCCGGCGACTTTAACCCTTCTTATGTGTTGTGTCGTGCTAGTGATGGACATGTTTATGCCAAATTTGTTGGTTCTCCTTATGAGTACATTGAATGGTCTATTTGGGTTCCTAAGACCCTTGTCACTAACATCGAAGGACCCATTACAAAATGGGTACGTAAAACCAAGCATTGATCTCTTGTAGGTGTTTGCTTCCGGTGGGGGATCATGGTTGCTCGATAGTGGAGCCACTAATCATATGACCGGAAGCAAGGATTTGGTGGTGGACGTTCACAAGATTCCATCTATGCCCACCAATGTCGAGTGGGGTGATACCTCGTCCTCTAAGGTATTGGGGCTTGGCAAGGTTGTCATTTCTCATGATCTCACGATCAAGAAGGTCATGCTTGTTGAGTCCCTTGCATACAATTTACTTTCCATTCGTCAACTTGCACTCATGGGCTTTGCCACCTTCTTTGATGTTGATACCGTGGCCCTCTTGTGGAGCAAGACTCTTAAAGTAGCCTTCGTTGGGCATGTCGAGAACGGTCTCTATGTGATTAACTTTTCGAAGCGACCCACTAAGACCGCGACATGCCTAATGGCTAAAGTTGATGTGGGATGGCTTTGGCATCGCCGTTTAGCCCATGTCAATATGAGATCTTTGCAAAGTATTCTCAAGGGGGACCATGTCCGTGGACTAACAAATGTTAGTTTTGCTAAAGATCGTGCTTGCAGTGCTTGTATCGAAGGAAAGCTACATGAGACGGCTCACCCTCCCACGACTATCATTTACTCGAAGAGGCCTTTGGAGCTCCTTCATTTGGATCTCTTTGGGCCTCCATCCTTTGATAGTCTTGGGGGTAGAAAGTATTGCTTGGTGATTGTGGATGACTATTCAAGATACACTTGGGTATATTTCTTCAAGAGGAAGAGAGAGACCCAACAAACCGTCATTGACTTTGCAAATGAAGCCCAACGTCAACACAATGCAAAGATCTTGACAATAAGAAGCGACAACGGCACCGAGTTCAAGAACTACACCTTGGATGAGTTTCTTAGTGATGAGGGGATCAAGCATCAATATTCCACACCATACACGCCTCAACAAAATGGTGTAGCGGAGAGGAAGAACCAGACGTTGATGGATGCGGCAAGGACCATGATGGCGGAGTTCAAGTCTCCTTACAACTTTTGGGCGGAAGCCATCAACACCGCATGTAATGCATCCAATCGGCTCTATCTCCGCAAAGGCTTGAACAAGACTTCATATGAGATTCTCACTGATAACAAGCCCCACCTCAAGTATTTCCGGGTGTTCAGGTGTAAGTGTTTCATTCTCAAGAAAGGTGTTCGGTTGTCTAAATTTGAGGCTAGAGCTTATGAGGGCATATTTGTTGGTTATGCTACAAACTCTCATGCTTACCATGTCCTTAATAAATCCACGGGACTTATTGAGGAGACGTGTAACGTGGAGTTTGATGAGAATAACGGCTCCCAAGTGGAGCAAAGTGGCACTTGTGATGTAGGTGATGAAATTCCTCCCCAAGCCATAAGAAGAATGGGAGTTGGTTTTATCCTACCCATTGAGGAACCCCTTGTGGCCGAAGGAGAAGGAAAATGCTCCACTCAAGTGGAGCCATCACCGACCCAAGGCCCACACGCTTCCGAAGAACAAAATGAAGGCCCTCAACCTCAAGAACAAGTCCAAGGGCAAGATCAATCTCAAGATGGTGTTGTAACATCAAGTGATGCCCAAGGTCAAGTTCTCTCCTCCGAGCAAGTTCAAGATCAAGAGCCTCCTCGAGATCAAGATCAAGCTCAAGACGGCGCTCAAGATGATCAAGTGACCGCTCCTCGACTCACCCCCGAGGAGGAATTGGAGTGTCGTGCCGCCAAGATTGCATCCAACCTCTCCACCAAGGGTCATCTCATGAAGAATGTGCTTGGGAGCATTCAAAAGGGGGTAAGCACTCATAGACAATTGGCAAACTATTGTGAACATCACGCGTTTGTCTCTTGTGTTGAACCCCAAAAGATATATGAGGCACTCGAAGATCCGGATTGGCTTAATGCCATGCATGAAGAACTCAACAACTTTGAGTACAACAAGGTGTGGAGATTGGTGCCAAGGCCAACGGGGAACCACAATGTCATTGGAACCAAGTGGATATTCAAGAACAAGCAAGATGCTCATGGGACCATTGTTCGCAACAAGGCAAGGTTGGTGGCACAAGGCTACTCCCAAGTCGAGGGTATCGACTACGGTGAAACCTTTGCTCCCGTTGCTCGCCTTGAATCCATTCGTTTGTTGATTGCTTATGCTTCTCATCACAACTTTAAGTTGCAACAAATGGATGTGAAAAGTGCTTTCCTTAATGGTCCTATTAATGAGTTGGTATATGTCAAGCAACCCCCCGGGTTCGAGGATCCCTACTTTCCCGATCATGTGTATCAACTCGATAAGGCACTCTATGGCCTTAAACAAGCCCCACGTGCGTGGTATGACCACCTTACCGAGTTGTTACAAGACCGTGGATTTGAAGTTGGGCTAATCGACCCCACTCTTTTTACTAAGAAGGTCAAAGGGGAGTTGTTTGTGTGCCAACTATATGTTGATGATATTATCTTTGGTTCCCCTAACAAAGCTTTCAATGAGGAATTTGCCGCTCTCATGACCTCAAAGTTCAAGATGTCTTCCATAGGAGAGTTGAAGTTCTTTCTCGGGTTCGATGTGAAGCAAAGAAGAGAAGGAACCTTCATCAACCAAGCCAAATACACTCAAGACATGCTCAAGAGATTCAAGCTAAGTGATGTCAAGCCGGCTTCCACTCCAATGCCTACCAAGTGCCAACTTGACATTGATCCCAATGGTAAAGCGGTGGATCAAAAGGTATATCGTTCCATGATTGGATCCTTGCTTTACCTTTGTGCATCTAGACCGGATATCATGTTGAGTGTGGGAATTTGTGCATGGTTTCAAGCCGCACCTAAGGAAATCCACTTTGTGGCAGTCAAGCGAATCTTTCGATATTTGGCTCATACCCCAAACTTTGGCTTATGGTACCCAAGAGGAGCAAACTTCAAGCTTGTAGGGTATTCAGACTCCGATAGGGCGGGAGACAAAGTGGATAGGAAGTCCACTTCTGGAGGGTGCCAATTTCTTGGTTGCTCTTTGGTGAGTTGGTCTTCCAAGAAGCAAAGTTGTGTGTCTCTCTCGTCCACCGAAGCGGAGTATGTGGCTGCCGGAAGTTGTTGTGCACAACTTCTTTGGATGAGGCAAACTTTAAAGGATTACGGTGTCACTTGTGACAAAGTGCCTCTTTGGTGTGACAATGAAAGTGCCATCAAGATTTCTCTCAACCCGGTGCAACACTTCAAGACGAAGCATATTGAGATTCGGTATCACTTCATCCGGGATCACATCAGGCGAGGGGAGATCGAGCTCAACTATGTCAACACTCATGATAACCTTGCTGATATTTTCACGAAGCCTTTGGATGAAGCAAGATTTCGCGAGTTAAGGCATGAGCTAAATATCATTGATTCGAGCAATGTTGCTTGAACCCTTGCACACCCCACCATACTCAACTTGTTATCTTGTTTAGGTGTAGGCATGGACATAGGGGGAGTGTTGTTCTCTCAATGAACTCTCCCTCCCCCCATTATGCATAAATTGATCAACTCTTTCACATTAGCCATTTTTATGGTACTTGTGCTTCAAAGACGAGTTTTGGTCATGGGCTCAAGGATAATTCTTCGCGGTGCCATACCAATTGACTCAAACATAGGTGGCTCCCGGCCACCGCCCTCTCCTTGGAGAGGTTGTGTCTCGTGGTTGGTCCTTGTTGTCTCTTGCCTTTCTTTCTTAGTGCTGAGTGTGTTCGTGTGGTGTCTCGTTCGCTTGAAGTTTCCTTGCGAAGACCCTTTATTTTTGTTTGAAACTTGCATCTTCTTGAGCTCACGGTACTACCGCGGCTTGCCACGGTACTACCGCAGGTGGAGCGCACGGTACTTCCGCACCCAGCGCGGCAGTAATTTTTACTGCCGCCTGGGGGAGCGGTACTACCGCTTCGGAGCGGCACTTCCACCCGAGCGGTACTACCGCGATGAGGCGCGGTACTACCGCGCTGCCGAGGGCGCGTGGGGGTTAAGACCCAGGCGAGGGAGTTCCAACTCCCCCATACCCATTCGTCTGTCTCTCTCCCCGCCGCCTCTCTCTCCTGCTCAAGAACGGCGCCGGAGACCCTCGCCGGATCTCCGCCTCCGGCCGCTCTCCTCAGATTCCGATCGGTGGGATCGTTCCCCACCACTTCCTCTTGCCATGGAACAAGGTTTCTCCCCAAATCCCTCTCTCTCTTGTTTGTTCTTTTGCCTCTAGGTTTTTGGGGAGATGCATGTGTTCTTGAGATTTTAGGCCAAATCTATGCAAGAGTAGGGTTTAGGAGAGTAGTGTTGCGTAGATATTGTACTTGATTTGTTGCCCCGTGGTAGATTTGATCAACCGTAGTACCGCCTCGTTTTCGCGGTTGTTCTCAGATTCAAATGGTTCGGATCTGACGCCGTGCGGTACTACCGCATCTCTGGTGCGGTACTACCGCCCCTTAGGTGCGGTACTACCGCACGAGCCATGGTACTAAAGTCCTACTACCGCTCCGAGCCGCGGTACTACCGTGCCTTCACGCGGTACTACCGTGACTAGGAGCGGTACTAAAATTTTAGTACCGCGCGAACTGGCAGTACTACCATTGTTGTCCAATCTTCTTCTTGGCAATTACCAAGTATGCTTTCTACATGTTTCCCTTGCTTTGCTGAGGTCTTTGCATTGATTCTTCTCGCTTTTCGTGTGTGTTTTGTACTTTGTGTCTTAGGTGGTGGCTCCGGTGCTCCTGCTCGCCATTCCAATCCCAGTCGTGACACTAGCTCCAAGCGTCTGCGCAATCAAGATGAAGCTCCAGAGGGCTCCAATGCCCCCAAGCGCAATGTCAAGTCCTCCGCTGGCAAGTATAAGGAACCCGCAAAGGGCATGGACGAGATACCCCTTTCTGAGTTTATCCCTCGAAGGCAGATCAACTCGTATGTGAATGCCCGTGCTATCTTCAGAGGGAATGACTTGTTTTGGACCAAGAAGCAGACTCTCATTTATCTGGATGTGATCAAGGCCAAGCAAAACACCTATGTGGATGTCAAGTGGATTGACATGAATCACATGAGGTAGGACAAGCACCTTGCTTACTTTGGTGAGCCTCTGGACCTGGTGGAGCAGTTTGGCATTGAACATGTGATCTCTTTCCACCTGGACTATGACCCTGCGATTATTTGCCAGTTCTTTGCCTCAGTTCACTTTCACTCTGGGGAGGATCGAAGGATGACCTGGATGACCAATGGACGTCAGTTGACTGCTACCTGGAAGGACTTCATGGATTTGCTCCACATACCTGATGAGGGGCTCACCACTCCCGTTGGTGTTCGCCCTCATGCCAACTGTCGGGTGGTAGGTGCGACATATGCCAACGGGTGGCTTATCATTGTGGGTGCCAATAAGACGTCGTCGGTGCCTGGAAACGGGATGAGGCGAAGACATGCACGCCGGCGAATCTTACCCAGGTTCGGGGCTCTCCGAGGAGATAACACCCCTAGTCCTGCTCTGCGGGGTCTCCGCATGATCACTAGATCAGGAAAAGTAGCTACAATCGCTCCTAGAGCTGTGGGGTTCAAGGGAGAAGAAGAACAAGGCTAGCTCTTGCTTCTCTCTCTATGGTGTGTGTGCTGTGCTAAGAAGCCCCCCTTTGCATGGGTGCCCCGGGGGGTTTATATAGGCCTACCCCCCGGGGGTACAATTGTAATCCGGCTGGGCACTGGTCCCAGCCGTCAGTGTCTACGCTCGCCGGCTTCTCCGCCGGCTGTTGGGGCCCGCCGACTGGTGGGTCCCGCCGGCTGCCGGCCTCTTGGTCGACAGGCCGGCCCCACCGCCTAGGGTCTTGTCGGCGGCTGCTTACTGTAGCCTCACTCCTGATGACGAGGGCTTCGTTGAGGTAAGCGTGGCTACAGTGGGCCACCTCGAGGGCTCTCTCTGTAGCCTTACCTCGACTTGTCTCCTTAATGTGGCACATACTTCGAGGGAGGGGGTAGCCGGCTTCTGGGGGCCGGCTGCGCCCTTGGCCGACTGGGGGAGGCCGGGCCGCCTTCGCGCCTCTCTCTGGCTGAAGGGGCCCACCGCCCGTGGGCCGTACTGGCGTCTGCCGTGGGTGACGTCGAGGCTAGCATGGCTACAGTGCCGAGCCGGATGGGAGATGGCTGTCCCGTACGGCGTCCTGTGGCCATGCCTGCCTCGGGCTTCGGGGGTAGTGGGCCGCACTGTGGCCACACCCCGTCTTGTCACCGTTACGTGGTGTAGCTTTGGTGGTTGCGGTCTTGGCCGGCTTCTTGGAGTCGGCGCTCTTCGAGGCCGGCTTCTGGGAAGTCGGCATCCTTTACGGCCGGCTTCCTGGAGTCGGCCACCCCGTGGTTATCCTAGGGGGGGGGGAGGTTGCTGAGGCTGGGTCGCCTTCCGTGAGTCGGCTTCAGAGGTAGCCGGCCAGGGAAGGTGGTCCAATGCTTGGAGTGCTTGAAGGCCCAAAGGCCTGATAATTTTTTGGAAGAGCCAGGGGCAGTCGGTTAGGCTACCCGTGGCCATTTACTCCGACAGTAGTCCCCGAAGCTGATTGGGCTTCGAGGTTGGGTAGGAGTTGAGAAGCTCAATCAGCTTCCTATCTTGACAAGTCGGCAGATGGGAGTCGGCTTTGGTTAGACGCGCCGCCTTGGTCAAAAATTCCGGAGTCAGAGGACGGGAGCTCGCCAGTGCGTGCACCGGGCCGCGGACCGGCCACTTGCCGTGTGCGAACCACGTGGCCTCTCTCGGCCAAAAAGCCTGCCAGCCCACGCGCGCGACGGGACATCGCGGCAGGGCGGGGGCCCGCCACGTCCATGCCTGGGCCCAGGCGCGGATTCTCTGCAGCCCGAAACCGCCCGCACGTCTCCTTGCGGCAGTTTCGGCACGCCTTTAGGGCGTAATAATCGCGAGGCGTGGGGGGAGTGGGTGCAGTAATCCCACGTCCCACCCCACGTCCGGCCTCCCCGGCATCACCTCGCGAGGCTATAAGTAGGGGGAGAGGGAGAGCGGCAGGCTCTCGCACGCTCCTCCCCCTTCCACCATCTTCTTTCTCTTGCCGTTTCTTGCAACAACGCCTCGCCGCTGCGCTCTTCCACTACTCGTTCCTCCGCCGCCGCACTCGTTTTCACCATGCCTCCCGCCACGGAGCAATATGGCGGGGATTGGGACGGCTCCAACGTCCACGAAGATCACGTCGAATTCCTCCGCAAGACGCGGCGGCTGCCCAGCGCGGCCAAGGTGGAGGTCCGTCTCACGCCGGCGAAGGAGCTTACGCCGGAGCCGCGGGAGGGCGAACGGGTGGTCTTCCACTCGCATTTCTTGCGCGGAATCAGCCTGCCCGTGAGCGCCTTCTTCCGCTCTTGGCTCAAGTTCTACCAGCTCCAGCCGCACCACCTTACCCCGAACGCGGTGGTGCTGCTGTCTGCCTTCGTCACCCTGTGCGAAGGCTACCTCGGCGTCCTCCCCACCCTCGAGCTCTGGGGGGAGTTCTTCCAGTCCAAGCTGGGCACGCGCTCGCGGGGTGTGCCGGCTCAGACTAGCGCCTTTATCACGGGGCGGAGGGTGGCTGCCGACAACCCCTTCCCCATCATCACGCTGATCCAGTCGGTGAAGCTATGGCAAAAGTCGTATTTCTACGTCAGGAGCATCGCCCCGCAGGGCGACTACGTCAACCTGCCGGCTTACGTAGCCGGCCCACCGGAGGGCAGGCGGCCCCAGTGGTCCTACCGGGCCGTGACTCTGACGCCGGCTGGATCCGCAGCCGTCGCCCGAGTGCGAGCGATGACCCAGTCGGAGGGCTTGACGGGGCCCGACCTGCTGGCCGCCTTCGTCATGCGCCGGGTACTTCCGTTCCAGAGCCGCCCTCATCTGATATGTCAGATGAGCGGCCAGCTCGATCCGAGCCGGATGTGCACCAAGGACATGCCGCACGAGGAGGTTGCATATATGGTGAACTACCTCGCGAACTGCAAACTCTCCGAAGAGTGGCAGTTCGGCAAGGAGCCATATATCCGAGCCAATCCACCGCCCACGGTATGTTCTCCTTGTCTCTTCTTTTTCTCTTAGCTTTGTCGCCGAGTTCCTTTGGCCGACTCTGACTAGTCGGCTTGTCTTCGACAGAGTCCTCTTCTTCGGCCTGCCAGCGGGTCGGATGTGGAGCGCCGATTCGTCCCCGACCGGACGCAGCACGACCTGGAGGACCCCGACTTGGGGGCGGCCGCTATGGACGACAACACCGAGCCGGGTGGTGGCCAAGCCGGCGGCGAAGCAGGCGGCTCCGGGCATGGAGTCACCTTCGACGACTGGCCGGACGACGATGAGTCCGAAGTCGTCCAGCGCCGCCGGCCGGCATCTGAACGCGGCGTGGGTTCCTCCGCTGCACCGCCTGCTCGGGGCGGCGGGCAAAAGCGTCGCGCCGCCCAGGGTTTGTTCGGCAGTCGGAGGAAGAAGCCCAGGGGCGGGGCGGCGGCGACCAGGCGGGAGGAGGCGGCCGCGAAGGCGGCTCGCTTCCGCAAGACGGTGAAGCAACCACAGACGGTGTCGGCGTAAGTTCGAACTCTTTTGTATACTCTTTTTCTTTCTTTTCTCTGGTGGTTCCTGAATCCTTGTCTTTTTCTCCAACAACCAGAGCTCCATTGTCGCTTGAGCGGGCGGCTGCCGCCTCTGTCGTCGAGTCGCCGAGGGGGTCTGGGAGCACCACTCGCCGCGTGGACCCCCGTGCCGACCTTCAGGAGGCGACAGAACGGAACGCGCGGGAGGCACGGGAGGAGCGGGAGGCGGAGGCACGGAAGGCGGCCGCCGCCCAGGCGGCGCAGGACGAGGAGGCGGCGAAGGCGCGCGCCGACGCCGCAGCCAAGGCCCAAGCGGAGGCTGCAGCTGCGGCGACAGCGGAGGGGGCCTTGTTGGTCACCCAACTGCGCGTCGCAGCGCCTGGGGCCCTGGAGCCCTCGCCAGAAGGAGCCGGCGGCGACCAGCCAGGGCTGGAGAGGGACGACGACGTCGTCATCCTGGAGAGGGCGCCGGTGCCGACCCCGCCGACTGGGGCGGCTCAAGGCGGCCGGCCTAATCTGCCGCCTGCGCAGTCGGCGGGGGGCGAGCCGGCCGCGAGGACTCAGCTGGCGGTCCGGATGCCGCCGAGCTGGCGCGCGGGGAAGGCTGCGTCAGAGCCACAGAAGGCCGCGTCGGAGCCGCAACCGGCCGCGGGCTCCAGCTCGTCGGCCCAGGATGTGGAGGTGGCCAGCGCTACCTCGGGGTGGACGCCGGGCGGAGGGACGGCCGTGATGAACGTGGCCGCGCAGGACGTCCGGACCCGGCTCCAGGCCCAGGCTACGGCGCTGAGGCAGTATACCGACGAGTTCCTTGCGACGCGGGCGGCCATCCGGGTTAGTCTTCTTATCTTGCTCCTTCTTGATCTTGATTTCTTCCGTGGGGGCGCGTCAGCGCACCCACTGGGTGTAGTCCCCGAGTTCCGAGTCGGCTGCTGAGCAGGCGGCTTGGAACTTCTTAGTGGATTTGGCTTTGCTATTCTTGTTCTTACTTCGATCTTCTGTCTATCTTGCAGGACTACCACAATCTTCGTGCAGCCGCCTTCAACTCCCAGGCTCGGGAGCTGACCCAGAAGACCGCCGACCTTACTGAGAGCCGGGGTACGTGCTTTGTTCTTTATCTCACGTGGGGGCGCGTCAGCGCACCCACTGGGTGTAGTCCCCGAGATTCGGGCCGACTGCTGAGCAGTCGGGTCGGATCTTCCTTGACGACTTCCTCTTACTGTTCTTTCTTTTTCTGCCATCTCTGCAGCGGCCAACGCCGGTCTGAGGGCACAGCTGGGAGAGTCTCAGACTGCCCTTCGTGCCAAGGATGCCGAACTCGCCGCCTTGGTGCAGGAACGCGACCGCCTGGCCAAGAAGTTGGCCGACCAGGAGGAGGGCCACAAGGCGGCTCTGAAGGCGGTGCAGGACCACGAAGCCGCCCTCCAGGCCGAGTACGAGACGGAGGCGGCTGGCTGGGCTGAATCAAGGCAAACTCTGATCACTGGCTATGGTCAGATCGAGGATCTGGTTGACGGTAAGCCGCCTACTTCTTCGTCCTTTCTAGCCATCTGCCGCTTTTGGCTCGTTTTCTGACTTGGTGTTTTCTCTTCTTTCTCTTTCTTTCTTGCCCAGAGTACTTCCCTGGCTACTCTACCGCCGCCAACCAGATCATCAAGGACCGCCGCCAAGCGCGAAGGCAGGCTGGCTTCGAGATTTCGCCAACCGCCGGCCGTTCACTGGAGGAGCAGCTCTTGGCGATCCAGGCCCGTCTCCAGCCGGCTCACCGACTGCTCCGCCGTCTTCAGCGTGCCGGGGCGCAAGTATTGGCCGCCCTCTGGCCCGGCCAAGTGGTTCCTCGCACCCCCAGTCGGACCGCCGACTGGCTGGAGGTGGCAGTCGGCCGCTTCGAAGCCTGGAAGGCCTCGGAGGCTCGGTCCGGCGCCAGGCGGGCGCTGGAGTTCGTGAAGGCCTGGTATCCCGGCCTGAGCCTGGATCAGCTGGCTACCTGGCGGCAGCAAGCCGACACGGAGCTGGAGCCGGCGCGGCCGGCTATCATCCAGCGGGCTTCGGCGATCGCCGACTACACCGACACCAGCGTCTTCGCCCCTGAGGTAGATGACAACGGTGTCGCCCAGCCGGAGGAGTGGTTCGGGCTGAACCCGGCAGACGGTGAAGACTCGGCGGAGGAGATCGACTCCAGCGACGAGGGCGAAGAGGAGGAGGAGGAGGGTGAAGACGCCGAGCCGGCTGGTGGAGCAGCCGACCAGCCTCAGCCTGACCGCGCCTCCAGCACCACGTCGCGCGCGAGTGCATCGCCTGCCACTGGTGGTGACCAAGCCGAGACCCGCTAGGCGGCCACTCCTTCTGCCGGCGACGCCGTCTCCACCGACCAGCCTGGCTTCCGCACCGCGCCCTAGTCTAGTCTGCCATCTTTTGTTTTCCTGTCTTGTCACTTTTGGAACAATATTCTGTTAAGTCTGCACAATTCCACCCACTGGGGGTGTATTCGAACTTATGTCCGTAGCCAGCCTGTTGGGGGCTTTGTATGTATATATAACTTATGCATGCATTTGGCTTTTCCTCGTACTTTGCTTTTCATCCTTCTGCAGTTTCCTTTGCCGCCCTTCCTTGGTTGCCGCCTCCCCAGTCAAACAGTTGCTCTACAATCTGTAGCTGGAGGAGTGCTTGGCCAATTGGGGGGGGGGGCAAGTACTCTAGCTTTGCTGGACTAGAGCTAAGTGTTTAGGAAGCCGGCCAGCCGGCTGTTTTGACAGCCGGCAAGCGTGGTTGGAGGCCGTCTTTTTGCTATATAAGTTCATTGGTCCTTAGCCGTTTTTCGTGTGGGCATCCTTTCTGCCTTGCCTCTTGCTAGCCGGACAGTCGGTTCTTCGAGCTGCGACTTTCAACAAGAGAGGACTCGGGAGCCGGCACACTACTTGTTTGACTTCAGGTAGAACTTTTAATATAGCTTAAGGCGGCCAGTCCCCGGGCCGACTAGTCGAACTAGGTGCCCAACAAGAAATCAAATGTAATAATACATTCATGGGTATGACACTCGTCATTCATGGATAAACAAAGGCAGTCCCCGAGTACTGTTCGGGGGGCCTGTTGGTTCGTACTTAATACAAAAAGGGTAGCATGATACATACTGCTTTCAACTGTAAAATCTTCTCAGGAGGTTTGCGTTCCATGGTCGCTCCGACTCCTTGACGGAGTCGTCTCTCTTGCGTGCTCTTGGTTTTTGTGCGTCGATCAGGTAGTAGGAGTCGTTGCCTGGTGCCTTGCTGATGACGAAGGGGCCTTCCCAAGGGGCCGAGAGCTTGTGCTGGCCGGCTGTTCGCTGGATCAGCCGGAGCACAAGGTCGCCCTCTTGGAAGGATCTTGGCTTGACCTTATGGTTGTGGTAGCGGTGCAACCCTTGCTGGTAGATGGCGGACCGGCTGAGTGCTAACGGCCGGCCTTCTTCCAGTAGGTCGACGCCGTCTTCTCTTGCTTCCTTGGCCTCCTCCTCCGTGTACATGGTGATCCGAGGCGAGTCGAACTCGATGTGTGTTGGGATGACAGCCTCGGCACCATACACAAGGAAGAATGGAGTAAAGCCGGTTGACTTGCTGGGTGTAGTGCGCAGACTCCAGAGGACAGCCGGCAGCTCATCGAGCCAGCATCCGGCCGATCGCTCCAGTGGTACAACCAGTCGGGGCTTGATGCCGGAGAGGATGAGTCCATTTGCTCGCTCGACCTGGCCGTTTGACTGCGGGTGGGCAACGGATGCTAAGTCCAGTCGGATGCCCTGCGTCGCGCAGAAACGTGCCAGTGCTCCTTTGGCGAAGTTCGTGCCGTTGTCGGTGATGATGCTGTGCGGCACGCCGTACCGAGTAGTGATGTCAGTGATGAATGTCACGGCAGTCGGCCCGTTCAGCTTCTTGATCGGCTTTGCTTCGATCCACTTTGTGAACTTGTCCATAGCGACAAGTAGATGCGTCAAGCCGCCGCGGGCTGTCTTGAAAGGGCCCACCATGTCCAGTCCCCAGACGGCAAAAGGCCAGGTGAAGGGAATGGTCTTGAGTGCAGAAGCCGGCAGGTGTTGCTTGGAACTAAAAACTTGGCATCCTCTGCAGCTCTTGACTATCTCTTTAGCATCTTCCAAGGCAGTCGGCCAAAAGAAACCATGGCGGAAAGCCTTTGCCACCAGTGACCTTGAGGCTGCGTGGTGGCCGCATTCGCCTTGGTGGATATCCTTGAGGATTGCCACTCCTTTTTCTGACTCGACACAACGCTGGAAGACTCCAGTGACGCTGCGCTTCACAAGCTCTCTGTTGATTATTGCATATGCTGCGGCTCGTCGTTGCACTAGTCTTGCTGAGATCTCATCAGCCGGCAGCTCTCTGCTGACTAGGAACTTGAGGATGGGCTGGGCCCATGATGGAGCTGTGACTTCTTCTTCTGTTAGTGTAGCCACCATGACTCGGGAATTGGAGTCGGCCACCGCTTCTTGTGCCGTTGCAGTCCCCGGGCCAGGTTCTGAAGTCCCCGGGCCGGGTGCGACTACGGCAGTCCCCGGGCCAGTTGTCGAAGTCCCCGTGCCGCCTGCGGGGTTCCTCCAGTCGGATCCGGCTGCATTTGGCGCAGGCGGTACGAAGATAGAGTCCGACTCTGGAGACGGCTTGATGGACGGCTTGAGCAGGCGCTGGAGGGAGACGCCAGTCGGTATGGCTTGTCGGGTGGAGCCGATCCGTGCTAGGGCATCTGCTTGGTCGTTGTCGGCCCTTGGCACGTGAAGGAACTCGCACCCTTTGAAGTATCCGCTGATCTACTGGACGAGGAATCGATAGCTCGCCAGACGACTGCTGGACCACCAAGTCTGAGTCGCCGTAACACAGGATCCGGCGTATGCCGAGCTCTTTGGCTAGCCGGAGCCCATGTACGAGCGCCTCGTACTCGGCCACGTTGTTGGAGGCGGCGAAGTGGATCTGCAGTGTGTACTTGAGCTTGTCGCCTTTGGGAGAGGTGAGGACGATGCCGGCTCCCAAGCTGGTGCGCATCTTGGACCCGTCAAAGTGCATCCGCCAATGGGTAGAGTCGGGAGCTGGCGGTAGGTACTGGGTCTCGGCCCAGTCGACGAGGAAGTCGGCCAACGCTTGGGACTTGATAGCGGTGCGGGGTTGGTAGAAGATCGTGTAGGGCGCTAGTGCAATAGCCCATTTAGCCACCCGGCCGGATGCATCCCGGCTGCCTATGATCTCGGCGAGCGGGGCGGTGCACACAACCGTGATGGGGTGTTCTTGAAAGTAGGGCTTCAGTTTCTTGGCGGCGAAGTATACCCCATAGCACATCTTCTGGTAGTGCGGGTAGTTCTGCTTTGAGCTGGATAGCACTTCGCTTAGGTAGTACACCGGCCTCTGGACTAGCTGGGCTCGGCCTTCTTCCAGGCGCTGGACCACAACAACAGTACTGACTACTCGGCTAGTCGTAGCGATGTAGAGGAGCATGGGCTCCTTTTCAGTCGGCGCTGCCAGGACAGGCGGAGTGGTTAGCATTTTCTTCAACTCATGGAAGGCTTGGTCGGCTTGGTCATTCCACTCGAAGTGAGTGGACTTCTTCATGAGTCGGTACAGGGGGAGAGCCTTCTCTCCTAGTCGGCTGATAAAACGATTCAGGGAGGCCAAGCAGCCGGTGAACTTCTGCACATCTCGCAGTTTGGTGGGAATCTCCATCCTCTCGATGGCCTTGATCTTGACGGGGTTGCACTCGATGCCGCGTTCGCAGACCAGGAAGCCTAGCAGCTGGCCGGCTGGTACTCCGAACACGCACTTCTCGGGGTTGAGCTTGATTTGGAATCGGCGCAAGTTGGCGAATGTTTCTTTGAGATCTTCCAGCAGGGTACCGCGCTTCTCTGTCTTCACCACAATGTCGTCTACATAGACATGGGCATTTCTGCCGAGTTGTTTCAAGAGGCATTTCTGCATGCAACGCTGAAAAGTGGCGCTGGCGTTCCTCAAGCCGAACATCATAGTCAGGTAGCAGAAAGCTCCAAATGGTGTGATGAAGGCAGTCTTCAGGCGGTCTGCTGGGTCCAACTTGATCTGATGGTACCCTGAATAGGCATCCAAAAAACTCAACAGCTCGCATCCGGCTGTGGAGTCTATCACTTGGTCAATCCGTGGCAGAGCAAACGGATCCTTTGGGCAGGCCTTGTTCAGGCTGGTGTAGTCTATACACATACGCCACTTGTTATTCTTCTTCAGAACCAGAACTGGGTTTGCAAGCCACTCTGGAAAGAACACTTCCATGATAAAGCCAGCGGCAAGGAGCCGGGCTATCTCTTGTCCCATGATTCTTCGCTTCTCTTCTGACAGTCGGCGGAGGGGTTGCTTGACCGGCTTCGCGTCGGCGCGGACATGTAATTTGTGCTCGGCGAAATCCTTCGGGACACCCGGCATGTCCTTTGGGGACCATGCAAAAATGTCTCGATTCTCACGGAGGAAGTCGATGAGCTCGCCTTCCTATTTACTGTCCAAGTTCGCCCCAATGACAGCGAACCTCTCCGGGTTCTCCGGGTCCAGAGGTATCTTCTTCGTCTCTTTGGCAGGCTGGAAGGAGCCCTGCGCATCACAATCTTTGGGGTTGGGGGACAGGGCCGGCTGCTTGTCGGCCATGGCCACAACCCGCTCCAGCATCTTATTCTCTTCTGCCACCACGAGGGACTCGGCCAGCCGGCTACTGGCCATGGCACACTCGATGGACTTCTTGTAATCGCCGGCTACCGTGATGATCCCCTTCGAGCTCGGCATCTTCATCTTCAGGTAGGCGTAGTGGGGCACAGCCATGAACTTGGCCAGAGCAGGTCGGCCAAGCAGAGCATGATAGGGGCTCTCCAAATCCACTACCTCGAACCAGATCGCTTCCTGGCGAAAATGATCTTTATCTCCGAAGAGAACATCCATTTTAATCTTGCCGATTGGGGAGCAAGACAAGCCGGGGACGATACCATGGAACACGGTCCGGCTCGGCATAAGCTGCTTCGCCTTGATGTTCAGCTTCTCCATGGTAACGCGGTACAGTATGTTGATACTGCTTCCGCCATCTATCAGGACGCGGGAGAATCGGGAGCTCGCCTCTCCCTTGCGAGGGTGACATCCAAGACCATTGCATAGGAGCCAGGAGAGGGCATCACCTCTGGGTGGTCGGCCTGGCTCCAGTTGATTGGCTTCTCTGACCAGTGCATGAACTCGGGGGCGCTAGAGGCGACCGCATTAACTTCTTGATGCTGTCGGCGCCGACTACGCTTGTCGTCGTCTTGACTGGTGAAGACGACGTAGGCGGCGTGCTCTTCAGGGAATTCGTCTTGGATGGCTTCGACTGCCGGCCGAGCCGCCGGCTGCTGGGGGGCTGGAGGCGGCGGGCCGGGAGGCGGAGGCGGCAACAACCCTTCGCCCTTGGAGATTCACGTGAGCCAGTGGCATTTTCGGGTCATGTGGTTAGACGGGTTCGCGCCGCTGTGGAACTTGCAGGGGGCGTCAAGAGCCTGCTCGTAAGAGAAGGCCGGCTGCCAAGCCGGCCTGCCGCCCTTCTTCTTGGGAGCGGGCCGTTCTTCGGGCTGCTCATCTTCAACTGTGGCCACCTGCCGACTGGTGGAAGTCGGCATGGGGGCCTTGCGCTTGTGATCATTTTGGTAGGGGCGCCGATTGGGGTCGCCAGCCGGCGTCTTGGGAGCCGGAGCAATCACCTTCCCCGAGGCGTCTACTCGAAGCTCGGTCTTCATCAAGGAGTCGGCTGTGGCGTACTTGTCCGCGATGACCAGCAACTCGTCGAGGGTAGCCGGCTCGTCGCAGAGGAGTCGGTGCTTGAGGAGGGTGCCCTCTCGGCACCCGGCGGTGAAGTACTCGATGGCCTGAACCTCGTGCACCCCCTCGCAGGAGTTGCGGAGCTCGTCCCACCGCGTGAGGTAGTCGCGGGTCGACTCGTTGGGACCTTGGACGCAGAGGGAGAGTTGGCGAGGCTTGGGAGGCCGCTTGTAGGTGCTGGTGAAGTTGCGGACGAAGACTTCCGTGAAGTCTAGCCAACTGTTGATGCTGTAGGGCTTCAGGCTGTTGAGCCATGTGCGTGCCGTGCCTTGCAGCATGAGGGGGACGTACTTCACGGCGACGCGCCGATTGCCGTTGGCTATGCTGACAGCCGTGGAGTAGTCGATGAGCCAATCTTCCGGCTTCACTGAGCCGTTGTACTTGGGCGTGTCTCTGGGGAGCGAGAACCCTTTGGGGAAGGGCTCGTCGCGGATGCGGGGGCCAAAGCATGGCAGGCCGACATCGTCTTCTTCTTCTAAAGCCAAGGATCGAGCAAGGCGGTCGATCCGGTGGCGGGCGTCGTTCTCGCCGACCCCTTCTCGGCGGCCGAGTCGGTCGCCAAGAGTCGGGTGCGTGATGGGCGGCGGAGTGAGACGTCTTTCTCTTCGAGGCGGGGGAGGAGGCAAATCTCCTTGGCGTTCCACCGCTCGAGGGCGGCCTTCCGCGTCGCGCTCGATGGTGATGCGAGTCCGGCTGCGGCTGGCAGCCGGCTCCTTGTCTTTCTTCTGCCGTGCGCCGCTCGCAGTCGGCGAGCGGGACGTCGCGGCGTGCTCCCGGTGCGGGGGATGACTATTAGCACGGACGCCGGCTTCGTGCTGTTCCGCAGCCGCATCGATCAGCTGCTGGATCCGTCTTGTCATGTAGGGGAGCTCATCGGCTCCCAGCCCATTGATCTCTTCTGCGGCCGCCTGAGCGGCTTGCAGGTTCTCGAGCGGGGTGGCGTAGACGGGGCGATCTGCCCCCAGCATGCTGGCGACGGCCGCGCCGCGCTTCTGGACGAAGCTGGCTCGGCTCGGGCCGCTAGGCTGCGGCGTACCGAAGGCGGCGCGGTCGACTTCGCGCTGGTGGGCCTCGGTGAGGCATCTCATGGAGGCTATCTTCTGGCCTTCCGCGATGAGGGCGAGGCGGCGTGCCTCCAGGGTCTCGGCGTCGGCGTCGGCCGGGATGGGGACGGAGAGGTCGTGCATCGCCGCTTGCAGGGCGTCGTGGGCATTCTCGCCCGAGTTGGCGACGTGGCTGATGACCAACACTTCGGTGACAGCGCTGCTGCCACTGTCAGCTCATGGGAGAGGATCGTCGAAGACCACCACGTCGGAGGGGTAAGCGTCGAGCGATGCCGTGTCGGAGTCGACGAGCATCGGGTCGGTGGAGCCGACCGACTCCACATCTGCAGGAGGCTCGCTGGAGACGTGAAGCTGGTCGAGGAGGCTGACGAGGCGGCTCTCGGGGTAGTCCGTGCCTGCGTCAGACGCAGGCTCGTCGAGATGCGAGTCTCGCCGAGAAGATCGGCGAGTCAGCTCGCTGCGCAGGCGTCGTCGACGCCTTGCAGCGCGTCGAGGCAAACGCCATCGGGCGCAGCAGGCTGGCTGCGCTCGCGGGGGAGGAAGAGGGTTCCCGTCCAGAACAGGTCTCCGGATGACGGTGCACCTGGCCCCACGGTGGGCGCCAAATGTCGGGTGGTAGGTGCGACATATGCCAACGGGTGGCTTATCATTGTGGGTGCCAATAAGACGTCGCCAGTGCCTGGAAACGAGATGAGGCGAAGACATGCACGCCGGCGAATCTTACCCAGGTTCGGGGCTCTCCGAGGAGATAACACCCCTAGTCCTGCTCTGCGGGGTCTCCGCATGATCACTAGATCAGGAAAAGTAGCTACAATCGCTCCTAGAGCTGTGGGGTTCAAGGGAGAAGAAGAACAAGGCTAGCTCTTGCTTCTCTCTCTCTATAGTGTGTGTGCTGTGCTAAGAAGCCCCCCTTTGCATGGGTGCCCCGGGGGGTTTATATAGGCCTACCCCCCGGGGGTACAATTGTAATCCGGCTGGGCACTGGTCCCAGCCGTCAGTGTCTACGCTCCCTGGCTTCTCCGCCGGCTGTTGGGGCCCGCCGACTGGTGGGTCCCGCCGGCTGCCGGCCTCTTGGTCGACAGGCCGGCCCCACCGCCTAGGGTCTTGTCGGCGGCTGCTTACTATAGCCTCACTTCTGATGACGAGGGCTTCGTTGAGGTAAGCGTGGCTACTGTGGGCCGCCTCGAGGGCTCTCTCTGCAGCCTTACCTCGTCTTGTCTCCTTAATGTGGCACATACTTCGAGGGAGGGGGTAGCCGGCTTCTGGGGGCCGGCTGCGCCCTTGGCCGACTGGGGGAGGCCGGGCCGCCTTCGCGCCTCTCTCTGGCTGAAGGGGCCCGCCGCCCGTGGGCCGTACTGGCGTCTGCCGTGGGTGACGTCGAGGCTAGCATGGCTACAGTGCCGAGCCGGACGGGAGATGGCCGTCCCGTACGGCGTCCTGTGGCCATGCCTGCCTCGGGCTTCGGGGGTAGTGGGCCGCACTGTGGCCACACCCCGTCTTGTCACCGTTACGTGGCGTAGCTTTGGTGGTTGCGGTCTTGGCCGGCTTCTTGGAGTCGGCGCTCTTCGAGGCCGGCTTCTGGGAAGTCGGCATCCTTTACGGCCGGCTTCCTGGAGTCGGCCACCCCGTGGCCTGGGGGGGAGGTTGCTGAGGCTGGGTCGCCTTCCGTGAGTCGCCTTCAGAGGTAGCCGGCCAGGGAAGGTGGTCCAATGCTTGGAGTGCTTGAAGGCCCAAAGGCCTGATAATTTTTTTGGAAGAGCCAGGGGCAGTCGGTTAGGCTACCCGTGGCCATTTACTCCGACACCAACCCTGAGTCAGCCAGCAAGAACAGGCTCCAGCAGTATTATGTTGAGAAGAGCTTCCAAGTGGCAAGACGACGTGGGTGTTGAACCCATTTCTGGACATCATGTATCGCATCTTCCGCAACTCTCTTTTTCCTCGCATTGGTGACAAGGACAAGGTGCATGCCTATATGGTGGATATGATGCTCTTGTGCGAGGAGGTGCATGTGTATCAGTCTCAACCACTTGATGTCTCACATATCATGTGGTGTGAGCTTCGGTTCGCGGTGTTCAACTGCAAGGTACCCATCTATGGACCGTACCTGTTTCTGTTGATCTCCAAGACTTGGGAGAAGCTGTTCTCCGGTGATGAGTTCCTTGCTCCAGACTGGATTCGTCATGAGTCCATCAGTCTCCATGTCAAGCCCAAGTGGGCCAACACTACTACTCGTGCTGAGGCGACGGCTGCTAAGAGGGCTGTTGATGAGGAGGAGGCTGAGGCGGAGGATGCTGATGTGGACCGCGCTGCTGGGTATGCCCCTCGCTCCTCTGAGCCCTCGTGGGCCAAGAAGCTGAAGGACAAGATGAAGACTCTGTTCTGCATGCAGGCAAAGGGGCAGTACAGGACTCACGTTGCCTCCAAGGAGAGTCGCCGCTGCGACAAGAAGATTATGAGGGTCTTTGGAGAGGAAGTCTCTGGCGGTTCTGAGGAGATCATCACTCCAGAGGCTGAGTGGATGGCGAAGCAAGGCTTCAAGTGGACTGATTCTAAGGAGGATATCGAGGAGACCGTCCCCGCTGCAGAGTCTGACGAGGAGCGTGCGAGTGATTACTCCGCTTGAGCCACCACTTGTGTGTAGGTGTCCTCTCTGCCTTTTTGGCGTCTCGATGCCAAACACTACTGGAATCAAGTTCTTTGCCGTCCGCCATGGCGGACGGCAAAGGCATGGTTCACGGACAGCAAAATGTCCGGATGAAAGGGTGCCAGCAAAGGCCTTCTTTGCCGTCCGCTTTCCAGAAATGGACGGCAAAGGATTGTGCCATCCGCCATCCGATGCCAGCAGACGGCAAAGAGAATGGACGGCAGTGCGGTGGCATGAGAGCCGTTAGGGGGTTAACGGCACTCTTTGCCGTCCGCCAGCGGACGACAAAGATTCAAATCACTTTGCCGTCCGCTGGCAGACGGCAAAGAGCTCAGCTAGGCAGTACTGCAAAGCTGCCACGTGGCCAGCTATGCCGTCTGCTGACAGACGGCAAAGTGATTTGAATCTTTGCCGTCCGCTGGCAGACGGCAAAGTGACCAAATAGGCAGCCAACGTTCCCAGGTTTTACAGGTAGCTGCCACGTGTCCTCTTTGCCGTCCACTAGCGGACGGCAAATAGCTTTGCCGTCCGCTAGCAGACGGCAAAGAGGTTATATATCCCCTGTTTTTGTTTGAATCCATTTAATTTCACAGGAATTCACACACAGATATACATATATATATTTTGTTCACAGGCACACACAGATACACATATATGATGTATCCAACACAAAGATATACATATACATATCTATCTCCATCCGTGACAACATGCATATATACATAATATATAAACATAGTTCCATCCATATATACATATTACATATCACAATGTTCATCCAACACATTGTTTCATGCATCCATATAACAAGTTCCATGTTTTTCATCGATACAAACGAAAAAAAGATAAGGGAAACAAGCACTCCATCCATGCAAGCTTCCATATAGTGAATTAAATATGCAAAATGGAAACAAGAAAGTTAGAAAAGAAGAAGACTAGAATCAGAAGAAGAAGAAAATGAAGAAGAAGAAGAAGTAAGCATACTTAGGTAAAATGGAGCTAACCTAGCTAATTGTGCCATTTTTGAGTGAACTAAGCATATATATTATGCCATTTTTGATATAACTTAGAGCTAACTTCATTTTGGAGAAGAAGAAGAAAACTAGAAGAAGAAGAAGAAGAAAACTTAGAGCTAACTTCTTCTTCTTCTCTTCTTTTCCTTCTTCTTCTTTTCTTCCTATTCCTTCTTTTCTTCCTCTTCCTGGATTTTCTTCATCTTATTATGTCATTTGTGGACTAAATAGGCTAAATTATGTCATAAATGGACTAAATAGGCTACATAAGAAGAAAAATGCCATTTTTGAGCTTACCTAGCTAATTATGCCATTTTTACCTAGCTAACTTCATTTTGGAGAAGAGGAAGAAGAAGAAGAACTTCTTCTTCTTCTTTTCTTCCTATTCCTTCTTTTCTTCCTCTTCCTTGATTTTCTTCATCTTATTATGTCATTTGTGGACTAAATAGGCTAAATTATGTCATAAATGGACTAATAGGCTAAATAAGAAGAAAAATGCCATTTCTGAGCTTACCTAGCTAATTATGCCATTTTTGACCTAAGTAAGCATATTATGCCATTTTTGATATAACTTAGAGCTAACTTCATTTTGGAGAAGAAGAAGAAGAAAACTAGAAGAAGAAGAAGAAGAAGGACAAGAAGAAGCTTCTTCTTCTTCTTCTCCTTCTTCTTCTTCTTTTCTTCCTATTCCTTCTTTCCTTCCTCTTCCTTGATTTTCTTCATCTTATTATGTCATTTGTGGACTAAATAGGCTAAATTATGTCATAAATGGACTAAACACGCTAAATAAGAAGGAAAATACCATTATCACGGAGGTGTAGGAATGTTCGGGGCTGCGCCAGTGCCAGACGGAGGTGAAGGACCAGTCGGGGTTCCGGCATTGGCAGAAGGAGTGGTCGATGCTTGTCGGGAGCCATGCTGGACCAAAGATCATTTCCAATAATGTCTCGTTAGCCAGTTCGCAAACTGAAATGTGAATAGTAGTAAGAAACGACCATTCAAATCAAACTCACCGTGGTTGCCGGAGCAATCTGGGGCATCGGCGGAGGGGCCTGACCGTTTTTCTCGTACATGGTCTGCACATTTGGTTCTCACGAGTCAGTCATATTAGATAGTAATGCGAACATTACATGCATGATTGGGCTTATTAATATGCATGAGAAACGTACCACGATGAGCTCGTATAGGGCCCGGTTAGTGCTGTTGTTCCGGTTCCTCTCCTCCTCCAACAGCTTAACCGTCTTCTCCTCCATCTTCCTCTGCTTCTCCTCCGCCTCCCTTTGTGCCTCCCTTTTTGCCTCCTCCACAAGTGCCTTCGTCTTCAATCTCTCTTTATCAACAATAGTCTGCAACACACCACTCCTCGTTAGCATCATGTAATCATCGACAGACGCACACACAATGTAATGGAGGAAAGGTGAGAGAGTCCGTATAACTAGCCGCCATGGCGATCTCCACGGGCCGTGCACGAGGCGTAATCTCAGGATCAGAGCTACTCAGGCGCTTCTTGATCTGCGGGAGAGTCTTAGGACAACGTATCAGTCCATCACCAATGGCTTGAGAGCCATGGGACCTCCCCCCACCAGATATCATCACCAGCTCTGTATCAAAAGGATCTTGGCTCGGGTTAAAGTCCTCCCCTTGTCTCTGTAACACACAAGCTTGTGGTGGGAGGTCTTGTTGGTGAAGTTCTCTGGATCATCTAGGTCAGACTCCGTGAATGGCTTGGCCTTCTTGTACGGGGCCATATGGGCCATGCCATAGAGGTCGAACAGACCTGGCACAGGCTTCTTGTGGTGGTGCGCCTGAGAGAGAGGAACAAAATATTAGTTAAGGTCATTTTGGAGAATGATATTGCTATGTAAATAGGTCATTTGGAGCTAAGAAAAGTTATTATGCCATTTTTGACCAAAGTATTAGTTATGTCATTTTCAAGGAAAATAAGCTAAGTTTAGGTCATTTTCGAGGTAACCAAGATTGTTATGCCATTTTTGACCAAAGTATGCCAATTATGTCATTATTGAGCTATTCAAGGTTATTATGTCATTTTAGAGCTAACTATAGCATATTAAGTCATTTTATAGAGCTATCTAAGGTTATTATGTCATTTTAGAGCTAAATATGGCATACATGAACTATCCAAGGTAGTTATGCCATTTTTGACTAACTAAGCATATTAATTAAGTCATTTTGGAAGGGATAAATGCTAGCATGAAGAATGAATTGCATGAATCATGTAGCAAACCACATACCCAGTTATCCCCGTACTCAAACAGGTTGGAGCTCCCTTGATGGTGTGGCACACCTTCCATTTGGTCGCGCTTATCCTTGGCCTTTTGGTGTTCGACTTTCCATTGGTCAGAGCACCACGCATCCACCAACGCCTCCCAACAGTCCATCTTATCCACACGCCATCTCGGAGGCACCTAAGTGAGTCAAGAGAAATTTCAGCGCTACGCCTACGAATCAAATCAAGAAAACTAAGTTCAAGGCCTTAAGAATAGGTAATTACCTGCATGTACTTCTCCTTACTCAGAAACTTGCCGCGACACTTCTGCTTGCCCCTCCTAATACCCTTCGAGGCGTAGTAGTCTCGAACGTCCTGCACCCGAGCCTCGTGCCTTAAGTTCTGAAGTAGGCGCTTGCACTCGTTTTCGACAACCATAGACGCGGCCTCCTGCTCTCCCTCTGAAACCCTGTAGAAGGTCTGCAATCAAACAAGGCAACACTGATTAGTACAATCACTAGGTAGTGTTGATTTTTAATTCCGTAAAGGAGAAATTACCCAAAACCGACGGAACACAATGTCGGCCACCGTCTCGCACAAGACACCACCGACCCTCTCCTCCGGCGGGGCCTGGGCAACCGACTACAGCTCCCAGGTCAGTGCTAGCTGTGGAACTTGACCCTCACCGGGCAACGTGACCCACCCAGGGAAGTTCTGCCGGCAAGGCACACCAAGGACCTGGTTGGGCCTACGGGAACCAGGGGGCGTACCCAGCCCCTGCAGTATGATAAGGCCAACGCATTAGATATTAATTTGAAGGAACATGAAGGAAAAAGGTTAAAAAATAGTAAATGCACTTACTTCAACCCTTTAGGCGCAAACAACCACCTCTGGTCGGGGGTCGTCGGCACGGGCGGGAGCTTTGTACAGCCACGCTTGTAGACCTTCTTGCCCTTCTCAACCAGCTCGTCGTCGCTGTAGCTATCATCTAAAAAGGTGTCCTCGCTACCATCCTCCGGGCCACTAGTCTCCGGAGTCTCGTGGGCCGAAGACTCCGTGACCGGAGTCTTCTGGGCCGAAGACCCCGTGACTGGAGTCTTCTGGGACGAAGACCCCATGACCAGAGTCTTCTGGGACGAAGACCCCGTGACCGGAGTCTTCTGAGACAAAGACTCTGGGACCGGACTCACGTGGGGCGAAGGATCGGCGACCCGAGTCTGGTGGGGGAAGGATCAGCGACCGGAGGCTCATGGACCAGAGTCCGAGACGGGTCCACGTCAGACGGAGCACTCTTGTGGTCGGGTGAATCAACTGAGGGTGGCGGCGAGGAAGGCGTAACAGCCTTCCTACCTCTCCCGCTGCCACGTCCACCTCTAGCAGGCTTCTTCGTCCTCCCCCGACCTCTCCCAGCCGCAGAAGAAGCGCTCGCCGCAGTTGTCTGCATACTGTCTACCAGCGCTCTCCGGAGGGGCAGGGGTGCAATAATGGAACCACCCCTCCCAGTAGCGCTCACAGGAGGATCGGGGCGCTCTGGACCCTTGCCCACCATCCTGTCAACACCTGCAATGACAAAAAGTAAACGAAATTAGTACAACATAAAAAAGTTGGATACCTGACATGAACATAATAATATGTATATAATTTAAGTGTATCATAATCATGACCATAATAAAAATACACCCGATCAACACAAATATATATGGGGTCGGGGTGTGGTGTC